>NW_026922500.1:0-198408 GCF_032062105.1 Saccostrea cuccullata | reverse complement strand
ACTCTTGCATGGATTACCAGTAAATATTTTTTTTGAGAAAATAATTGTTTAAAAAAAATGAATAGATGTTGCCCGCTGTTCAGGTTTCCCCCTGGTGTCATAGAAAAGTGAAATGTAAAACAAACACTCACTCATAATACTATACACCACTGATGAATCCATAATATATATATAACTATTAAATAATTATTAATAATTAAAAGAGACAATGAGATAAGCATAATGTGCATGGAAAAATATCAAATATTATACAACTATTAATCACCGTAGTAAAATTACAGAAGACAATCATTTAATGTTCACTCTGAAAACGTTTGACGTTGTTGAAAAACGTGACTTCATTATTAACCTGTTAAAGTATATTTGATAAAAAGGAAGAAAAAAACCTATTTAGAGTTGACGAAGGACCATAAAAATTCATATTTGACAACTTCTAACCTTACTCTATCAGAATCCAAGAAAAACTCAATATGCATAAAAATTGCCATAAGGACCCTTTTCACATGGGCGCAATCATATTGTTCCTTTTACAATGATAGAATACGTCCTTAAAATCAGTTTTATTTATTTAATTTCTAACCATTTAAAAATCAATTATTGAATTTATTTTAGAATCTAAAATTTTCTAAAATGCAGCATTACTCTTGTTGTAAAGGTGTATGTTTTTGTGTATTTTTTTTTCTTAAAGGTACAAAAAAGCCATTCCAAGTAATTTACGGATTAAATAGGTGTTAGAGAAATAAATAAATGGTAAATAAATGAAATAAATAATTAATTCATCACCATAAAAATCAATTTTTTAAATTATATTTTTTAAATTGACAATACAACAAAATAATTAATTATTTATATCCCTCAAAAAAAAAAATTATTAGGGCTTTTTGTATAATTATTTTTATCCTAAACTATGTTACAAAGTATTTTTTTTTTTGCGTATAAAAGCGAATAGCAGTAATTTTACGTCCATGATGGATATCAAAATAATCGTCAGATGATGCACAATTTTAATTTGTCAATTGCAATTTCATATTTTTACTTTGTTTTGATTTAAAAAATCGGTATTCAAAATCCTAACACGATTATGAAAGAACTTGAAAGCCATTGATTGTTTACAAGGGACATGGCCGGGGTACACAGTAATGACACCTATTGTCTTTTTCACTGACCACTATACTTGTTTATTTTGTGACAGAGAGCGACCGTGTCCTATCTGAGGCTGTTTGAAATAACATTTTCGGTTTTTTTTTCAATCAAAACAAAATAAAAGTATCAGAAAAGCTATTGACGGATTAAGATTGTGCATTATGAGACGATTATTTTGATATCCAACACGGAAGTAAAATAATTAAAAGGAGTATAAATATGCTTCAAAAAGACTTTGAGGGACATTTAAGCGGAAACTTGTTTACATTAAATAAGCCAAATAAATCCAACTTTCGGGATTATAATTAATTTATTTGTTGGTATCGTCAATTTTATAATTAAATAGAAAAATATTTTGTTTCTTTTACAATGATTAAATACGTGCTATAAATTTGTTTTATCTATTTATTCACTAAACATTTAAAATCAATTATTGAATTGATTTTAAAAACTATTTTTTTTAAATAAGCAGCATTATTCTTGTTGTGAAGGTGTGTGTGTGTGTGTGTAATTTTTTTCCAACAGGTACAAAAAGCTATTTTATGGATTAAATACGTGTTAAAGAAATAAATAAAATTGTAAATAAATAAAATAAATAACTTATTTATCATCATAAAACGTCAAACTTTTTTATCATATTTTTTAAATTGACAATACAACAAAATAATTAATTATTTATATCCCCCCAAAAAGAGATATTGTAGGGTTTTTTAGCTCACCTGAGCCGAAGGCTCAAGTGAGCTTTTCTGATCAAAATTTGTCCGTCGTCCGTCGTCGTCGTTGTCGTTGGCGTCGTCGTAGTTGTTGTTGTCGTCGTTGTAAACTTTTCACATTTTCATCTTCTCCTTCAAGAACCACTGGGCCAATTTCACTAACTTGGCACAGAGTATCCTTGGGTGAAGGGAATTCAAGTTTGTTCAAATGAAGGGCCGCCCCCTTTTCCAAAGGGGAGATAATCACTAATTTGTTAAAAATTAATGGCATTTTTAAAAAATCTTCTTCTCCAGAACCGCCGGGCCAGGAAAGATGAAACTCATGTGGAAGCATCCTCAGGTAGTGTAGATTTAAGTTTGTTTATATCATGACCCCCGGGCTAGGGTGGGGCCAAAATGGCCGATCAAATTTTTACATAGGAATATATAGGAAAAATCTTTAAAATTCTTCTTCTCAAGAACCACTGGGCCAGGAAAGATGAAACTCATGTGGAATCATCCTCAGGTCGTGTAGATTCAAGTTTGTTCAAATCATGACCCCCGGGGCAAGGATGGGGCCAAAATCGCCGACCCTTGTTTTACATAGGAATATATAGGAAAAATCTTTAGAAATCTTCTCAAGTTTTACATAGGGATATATAGGGAAACCTTTTAAAATACTTCAAAGCTATGATTAGTGATATTTATATGGAATCATCCTCAGGGGTTGCAGAGATTCTAGTTTGTATAAATGATGATTGCCTGGAGGGGGGGGGGGAGTAAATTCTAGCCTGATGTGCTCAGGTGAGCGCTGTGGCCCCTGGGCCTCTGTTGTATTAAGATTCTTATTCTAAACTATGTTTCAAAGTATTTTTTAGCATATTAAGACGAATTTTAGTTATTTTACTTAGCTTTTTTTTTTTAACCTTTTAGAAAAAATAAATTACACAAAACACACACCTTCACAACAAAAGTAATGCTGCATTTTAGAAAATTTTAGATTCTAAAATAAATTCAAAAATTGATTTTTAAATGGTTTAGACATTAAATGAATTAAACTGATTTTAAGCACGTATTTTATCATTGCAAAAAGAACAATATATTTATCTATTTATTTTTTAAATTGACGATACAAGCAAGTTAATTAATTATAATCCCGAAAGTTGGATTTATTTGGCTTATTTAATGTAAACAAGTTTCCGCTTAAATGTCTCTCAAAGTCTTTTTGAAGCATTTTTAAACTACTTTTAATTATTTTACTTCCGTGTTGGATATCAAAATAATCGTCTCATAATGCACAATCTTAATCCGCCAATAGCTTTTTGATACATTTATTTTGTTTTTGTTTGTCAAAAAACGGTTTTCTCACAAAGAGAAAATGTTTATTCAAACAGCAGCAGAGTGGACACGGTTGCTCTCTGTCACAAAATAATCAAGGTATAGTGGTCAGTGAAAAAGACAATAGGTGTCATTACTGTGTACCCCATGTCCCTTGTAAACAATCAATGGCTTTGAAGTTCTTTCATAATCGTGTTAGGGTTTTGAATACCGAGTTTTTTTTTAAATCAAAACAAAGTAAAAATATGAAATTGCAATTGACAAATTAATATTGTGCATAATCTGACGATTATTTTGATATCCATCATGAACGTAAAATTATTGGAATCTGTTTTCGTATGCTTGAAAAAGACTTTGTAGCATATTTTAGGAGAAATGATTTTCACATAAAAATAAAACTAAAAAAATCAATTGGGGGGGGGGGGGTATATTCAATCACTTTGTTGTCTTGTCAGTTACAAAATAGATAAATTAATTTTTATTTATTTTGTTTATCTATGTATTTGTAGATAAATTGATAAACAAATAAATAAATAAGATAAATAATTAGTTCATTTATTAATTTTGTATTTTTAAAGTCATTTATTTAATTTAATTTTCACTTACCACCTCACCTTATTTATTTTGTGCCAAGTTTTCTATGCAGCTCTGTATTTGTCAAGACATAGATTGATTTGTTTTTAAAATGATTAATTTCATTTAACTAATTTTATTTATTTTTTCAAGGAACCTATATCAATTTTTAAAAACTACAATTTTCCAAAATTCAGCATTACCCCGGCCGTGTTTTTTTTTTTAAAGTTCAAAGTCACTCCAAATATTTTATGGATTAAATAGGTGTTTGCAAAATAAATAAATTAAGTAATAAATCAAACCAAAGAATAATTAAATAATTAATTTTAGAAATTGATTGATAAATATTCTTTGAAGCAACAATTTATTAATATTTCATAGTTATTTCAGAGTTATAAAAGGACACAATTAGTCCCTTAATACTTAAAAAAAATACTACCATGTGTTTAAAATAATGTTCAAAAATTTCTTAGGTAAGTAACTCTGTGTACTAAATTGACAATCCCACATCTTAGGTAACCGTACAGTGTTCTGGGAGTGTTTAAACTTCTTCTTTTTGCTTCAATGAACATATACAGGGGCGTACTGGGGCATATACTGTGGTTTACCGTAGTTGTCTGTAGGAAACAGTAGCCATACAGTGGCATACTGTAGGCGTATCGGGCCTACTATATGTAACTGTGGCATGCTGGGGATACATACAGTGGCATACAGAGATTTACTGTATATACAGAGCTAGCATACCGTAGCATACTGTAGATATACCGTAGATTACAGTGAAAATGCTGTAGGATACAGAGTAAGACAGTGGATTTTCATACGGACAGGGGTTTTAAAAGCCAGTAGTGTATGTTGTAAAAGGACTATGTGCACTGAATTTCTTTATTCCTTTCTTAGATCTCTTTTTGGCAACAATATCACCAAATTACAGGACAAAGTCTTCGCCAGCCTATACAATTTACGTGAACTGTAAGTATGTCTAATACTTATTATAACAGAAACTGATATATTATACTGTATGTTCTTTAAATGTTTACCACAGTCTCTGCTGGTGAACCATTTCCTTCCGATTTTTTACTTTGGCTTCCAAACATTTTTTTTGTTCTCAGTTGGAGTTTATTTTAATTCTAGTTTAAAAATATTGGAAAGAAATCAACGATTTTCAAATATGAAACGCATGCCATTGATTTAAAACGATATATACATTTATAGTACTGCAACTGTTATTTCAAATGATTGAACTGAAATTATTTTAAAAAAAAATAGTAAAATTCACAAATTTGAGCATAAGACGGTAATGGAGGTTACTGTATGCCTTTTGAGATAAGTCTTCCCTTAATTATATAATAAGAAATAACTTCTTTTCAAAATTTGCAGTTTAGATATGCATCGGTTTTTTCAGTATATTCTTGTGTCACAAAATTTTGCATGCACAAAAAGTTATCTAGAATAATGAACAGCAATGCAGAGTATTTATACTGTATTTATATTTCCAACATTTTAGCATAAAAAAAGAACTAGTTTATTTGAGAAATTACATTTCAAAATCAATGCTAGTGACATAAGTAATCGATGTAACGTACAGTGGATAAAGAGTATTCCAATCGATGCTTGTAGCGCTCTCAACAACTGAGTGTTTTATTTATCACATTTTTAATACAAATTTTGATGAAGATCAAGTTTCTTAAAGGGTGTATATTTTAAAGGACTATCTACACTGTATTTCTTTATTCTCTTCGTAGAGATCTCTCCATCAACAAAATCACTGCAATATCGGACAATGCCTTCCCCAGCTTATACAATTTACGTGAATTGTAAATAATCTAGTACGTAACTGTAACAGAAACTCATATACATATTCAATAAAAGTCTACCACAGTGTCTGCTAGTGAATCATATCCTACCTTTTTTCTACTTTTGCGTTCACACATTTTTGATTGCAATTGGAACTTCTTTCAATTTTAGCTAAAATTTAAAAAAAAAAAAAAAAAAAAAAAAAACAATGACTTTCAAATGACATTCAACCAACCAATATTTTATTCAACACCAAAAAATATGCACATGGTTAATACAAATACATTTAGTACTTTATACTTGTTAATTCAACATAGCTACATCTTTACGATGAACCCATTCGAGTTTAAACGTACTTTATGTACAATTATCAATGCAAATTCATTTTGACATAACTAATTTATGGAACTTCTCCTTCATTAACATTTTCTAGTTCTGTCGTGAACCGAACTCACAGTTATTGTACTATCGCATAATTTCAAGAAACTACCTTCATTCTCCATTCTCATAAACAACAAGACATTTAGGTATGTTGCACTTTGCCACTTATGTTACTTTAATTATAGAAAATACTTGTAATTATTATGTAATAATTGATCTTAAAATCCATAAAGTTATTAATAAAACAACTTATTATCTGTATTAAAAATTCACAACGGAATGAAACCGAATTATGAATATGATTAATATGTAAACCATGATTACATCATATATGGCGTAATTGATTTCATAATATATCAAACATTCTTGTGGTCTGAAACCGCCATGTACTTGATAAAATTTATACTTTAAATTAAATTTAATCAAGTTCAGACCCCAAGAAAATAGAAGCAAAACAAAGGGGCAAAGTGCAGTTATACCTGTGATATTAAAAATTGTACATTTAGGTCAGGAGAGATAAACATATGCCCTGCTTGTCCTTTTGAATGTTTGTATAAAAGTTCTACACATGTGAACAGAAAGTAATAATTATATGCCCTACCATGTACAAAATTAAACCAAGAGTAATAAATAAACAACTAGATGAAAAACTCCAAGTCAGAGATAAACATATGCCCTGGTTGTCTTTCACAAAAGTTAATAAGTCTACTCGAGTCAGTTTAAAAGTAGAACTACTGCTACAGAGTGAATAAATATGCCACAAGTGTACTGTTTATTTAATCCAAACCAGGGATAAACATATACCCTGAACTGAATATGCCAGGAAAGGTTTATTCACCGACAATGATATTAACTTTGGTTAATCATCTCCGACAACATAATGTAAACACGTGTTCTTGCCTAGGTGGAACGTTTGTCACACTCCTATGTACGCACGATGAAGGGTTCTCGTTTAACATATTTGTTTATTACATTACTGTTAAATCCTGTCACCAAATATTGTATGCATCAGAAATTAAAAGGGGATCTCCAACAAAATGTCCAGGGTTGGTAATTTCTCCTTAACGTCGATCAAGATGCAAAAGGCGGAAGAGGATGTATCTCTACTGGATGTCTGTCTGCCCAGGTAGCTAGTTCCAGGAATTGCTGTACCTTGGAACGAGAAAGATAGTCACATAGCAAATTTTCTTTGCTTAACAAATGTCTTGCTCTAAAATAAATATTAAATTCTAGAAGGTTAACACCAGTTTTCTCAATAAAAACATGACGTGTTTATCCTTAACTGTTTGCTTATTGATCACATGAATTAGTGCCTGATTGTCAGTGTTAAACAAAATACATTTATTAGCAAGATATATTGACCACGTTTGCACAACAAGTACTACAGGATAAAATCCCAAAATAGCAATATTCTGGTGTCTCCAATAAAATTCCAATTTACCTGAAACCACTGACTACCAAGCACTGCAGAATATCAGATAGAACCTGATGCATCAGTATACAACTTTATTTCAGTAGAATTTAACCGACTGTCAGGCAGAAACATGGTAGATCCATTGTAATTCAAAAGAAAACTCAGCCAAACATTAAAATCATCTAACTTCTTCTGTCAACATAATCTTATTGTATTGTTTTTTTTTTAATTCCAATTGTCAAGTATATAAGAAAAGACCTACCAGGCAATACTATATTACATGGAAAATTCAATAAACCTATGAGTGACTGCGATTCCTTAAGTGTCGATTTTGGTTGTTGTAAACTTGATTCAATTTTCGTAACACACTTAAGGATCTAATCATCTGGAAGCCTAAATTCCACTTTAACCGAATCCAATTCGTATCTCAAGTACGTTATGATCTGGCTGAGGCCACATGTTTTCTCAAGTGATATTGGGACCCCTATATATATCAACATATCGAGGAATGCCTTCAAATGTTTAACACATTCAGTAGGTGACTCATAAATTATTATGATTATTATAAAATCATCTTAAACATGGGATATGCAAGATATTTCTAGTTTAATCTTAGCTATCCATTGTACTGCTGTTGACAATCTTTCAAAAATTCTACAAGAACCTAGACAAAATTGCAAGCAGGTGTCCACATAATATTTGATATTCCATTTGAAACCTAAATACTGAAATCATATGGTAATTGATGCTTGTTGATAATTATAAAAGCCGATTTTACAGCAGTATGCACCTTTTCCACATTTTTTTAAATGAACCGCTCGTGCCCTGCTTGACTTTCTCTTTGGAGGCGTTTTATATACATGTATACTGAAAATATATACTTTTAATTCTTAAGTGATGCAGTAAAAACAAATACTTCTTGTCAATAATAATTAATAGATATGGTGAGATTTATATTTTCTAGATTTGTCATGAAAACAACGACAAAAGATAAATACGTGTATCTAAAATCCACCTTTTTATTTCTATTTTTATTATTATTAATTATTTTTTTCATGGGCATATACAAGCCTTTTCCGAATAAGACACTTAAACCTCTTAATTAATGCTGATTTCAAAAACTAAAATCTCACCATAGAATGTTTCATAAAAAAAATTTGTCCTCAGAAAACGCAATTAACTTGTGTTGATCCTAATGAGCAAAACCTCAATAGAGGAGTGTGTAATATTGTCCTTGGAAAACACAAACAACTTGTGTTGATCCCATTGAGGAAAAACCTCATTAGAGGAGTTTGTTATATTGTCCTCAGGCAACACAATCAACTTGTGTAGATCCTAATGATGAGAACCTCAATAGTGGAGGTGTTATAAATGCTGTCCTTGGGAACCTGAAACAACTTGTGTTGATCTCAATGAGGAAAATCTCAGTAGAGGAGTTAGTAATATTTTTCTCAGGAAAAACAAACAACTTGTTTTGAACCTCAAAAGAGGAGTTTTAATCAAAATTGTCCTCGGGAAACATGAGGAAAACCTCAATAGAGGAGTTTGTAATATTATCCCTAGGAACCACAAACATTTTGTTTTGATCCGTATAAGGAAAACCTCGATAGAAGAGTTTTAATACATTAATTTCCACAAGAAGTTCAAACAACTTGTGTTGATCTAAATGAGTTAAAATACCAGAAAATAGAATAAATAAATAAATATCAATTAAAAAAGATCGATCAATAGTTTAAGAAATAAATAAACAAATTAATTGATTAATTAATTGAGTAAGTACCTGTAAATTGAATAAAAACATATTATTTCCTCAACAAAGAAATGAGCGTTTCTTGCTTGAAACATTTTAGCGAAGTTTATAATCAATTTCAGAATTCTATCCTCGTACGCGGGTATGTTAAGGAAGCGTATAAGTCATTTTTCGTGAAATTTAAACTTTTTGAAATAAAAATTAAGTTTCGTTATTTGCCAAAACCGCTGATAAACGTAACTTTTTATTATCTATTGCACAAAGATAAAAAAGTGTCTAACGCAACGACGTTCAGCACCACGATCACGTGACTTCTATCAATAGCAATTTCTAAATAAAAAAGCTAACAGAACAACTATATCCCGTTGTTTAATAATTTCTTTGAGTAAATAAATAAATGTTGTTGAAAAACATTTATTTTGCCTAAAAAGTGCTGCAAGAATCCAGCTGTTCCGTCAGTAAAATAATTTTTCCAGTAATTGTTTTGAATTTATTAGATATTAACCGAGATTTTTCGTAAAACCATGCTTAACTCGGGATTCTAGCAGCACTTTCCAAGTATTTCAGGAGGCAAACTTTTCATTTGTGCAAATCTTATGTTTTGAATTATACAGCTTTTTGTTGTTCTGTTGCATTATTTTTGTCACAAATGACAGAGGAAAGGCCGACCGGGATACGTTTATAGCTGACTGTCTTCGAAAGAGAATATAATCGATGAGAAAAATTAGCATACCTTTTTTTATTAACTGAACTCCATATGAATTTCACACAATATTCACTATATTTGCTTTTAAACTCCATTGTACGTATCCTTGTATATGCCGTCTTAGCCAAATTCTCTTTACACGACATGTTCAATTCCAAATTTACTTGATATACATATATGACATCATCGGTGTTAGGTTTTAATCAAATTGACAGAATACAGCATAACAAAATAAGTAAATTTTATTAGCTCACCTGAGCCGAAGGCTCAAGTGAGGTTTTCTGATTACATTTTGTCCGTCGTCCGTCCGTGTAGCTGTCTGTTTGTCCGTCTGTAAACTTTTCACATTTTCGACTTCTTCTCAAGAACTACTGGGCAGATTTTGACCAAACTAGGTACAAAGCATCCTTGGGTAAAGGGAAATTTAAATTGTAAAAATGAAGGGTCAAGTCTCCTCACAAGGGGAGATAATGAAGAAAAGAAAAAATAGGCTGTGGTCATTAAAAAATCTTCTACACAAGAACCACTGGGCTAGAAAAGCTGAATCTTATGTGGAAGCATCCTGAAGTAGTGTAGATTCTAAGTTTTTCAAATCATGACCCCGGGGATAGGGCAGGACCACAATGAGAAATCAAAGTTGTACATTGAAATATATAGGAAACATCTTTGAAAATGTTCTTCTCAAGAACCACTGGGCCAGAAAAGCTGAAACTTATGTGGAAGAATCCTGGGATAGTTTAGATTCCAAATTATTCAAATCATGACCCCTGGGGAATGGGCGGGGCCACAATGGGAAATCAAAGTTTTACATAGAAATATAAAGGGAAAATCTTTGAAAATCTTCTTCTCAAGAACCACCGGGCCAGAAAAGCTGAAACTTATGTGGAAGCATCTTGGGGTAGTGTAAAATCTATATTGTTCCGGCACAAAAGGCTTCAACTTAGATAATCGAAACCGGACGCCCTCTAATAGAAATTCTTGCCAAATTAAATTTAATTTAGTCGATTTTTATGAAAGCACAATAAATAATCAATATTGTTATAAATATTTAAGAATGAAAGCATAATATTTCCGTTTCTTACAGTCAGGCTTACTATCGATACTATGATAGCGATAACCGGTCATTTTTTTTATATATATCTAATTATTTTTTCAGCACCAAGTTATCCACATATATACAGTATACAAAATAACAAAAGCAATGAATAGCAATTATTAATATCGATAACATTGCACTTCATCTTTGAAAGATTGTTAGATAAATTAAACAATTAAATTGTATGAGGAAAATACAAATGCGTTTCCTTACCGCTTAAAATAATTTAAAGCTATCCAACACTCATGTACTTTTCACGGCGTCCCAAAAGAAACTGAAAAGTGACGCTATCAAGACGACCGGGTCCAGATTTTTACCGCACACGATTTTCATTGGGCGTTTACTATATGTTCCCATTTCCAAGAATCGCTTGCAGCTGCCTCTCCTTATTTGGACATGCCAAAAACTTTCTAAGGATTATGCAAGCGCGATAACTTGACGCAGGGCATTCCAATGTACATAAAATATTTTAAGTAAAACGTGAAATTCATTTGTTTTTATCCCTGTATATATATTTTCCTTACCATACTGTTTGAAACTAATCGAAGAATTACCAGCATGCTCAAAAAAAAAAAAAAGGAAATATATTCTTTCAAGGAAACCGTTGTCAGGGGGTCAAATCAGCTGTCAATCAGCTGTCATTCTTTCATAATTGTTTTTGTTATAGACGATTATTATGTTCGCCAAACGAAGTTGGGGAACATATTGTTTTTACTCTGTTTCTTATTATTATTCTTTTTTCTGCTTATTTCTTCTCCGGACTTTTTTGTCCGCGAGTGTACTCAGAAACTGTTCACCCAACTGAGCTAAAACCTTTTTAGGGTTAATAGGTGTGTAGTGTAGGTGTGCGGAACGAAGGTCACTTTGCGCGCATACGCATGCACGTGCGTGTGCGTGATATGAATGAAATGACTGATATACTTAATATAGCTATAACTTTTACATTTTTTACTGAAATGATTTGAAACTTATCATATAAAGGTATATTAATAGTGTAAATAAAATGACACTGTCAAATTAGCACGAACACACGCACATGCACGTGCGCTTTGCTCTGACTGGCTGAAACAAAAAGTTTCAAAAGCTTACGCCTCGCCCAAAATGGATTTTTTTTTCAAAGACCCCACATATTTCCGTATTACCCCTCTAAGTGTCTACATAACTAATATTATACTTTTATTATTGTTTTTGTCATAAATGATTATTTGTGTTTGTTTAATTCGGTTTTCACTTAGATTGTTGTATACCACCTTATTATTTCAATTTGTAAATAATGTATGAACCACGAATATGAAAAAAACATGACCTTGATTAATGACATGTGACGGTATATACTTGTATCCCAAATCAAAATTCACTTCAAATAATTGCACTGTTTTTCAAGGAAATAGTAAACTTTTCAATTTTAAGCATAAGACGGTAATGGAAGATTCGTAGCCCCTAAATAATAATAATAAAATAGCATTTTTTTGAAAATCACAGTTAAGCTATACATATATATTCAGCATGTACCTGTATATGTTGTGCAATTATTCCTTTCTTAGAGATCTTTACGGAAACGAAATCACTACGATACTGGGCAATGTTTTTGCCAGCTTATACAATTTACGTGAAATCTAAGTATGTCTAGTATTAAATGTAACAGAAACCGTTATATATGTTCACTAAACCTGTATCACATTCTCTGCTGTTGAATCATTTTCTACAATTTTTCAACTTTTGCTTTCATACATTTTTTGTTGAAATTAAAATTGGTTTCAATTTTAGTTAAAAAATCTTTGTAAAAGAGAAGATTTCAAATAAAATTCAAACAAATAATATTTTTTTTCAACAACACAAAATATGCACAGGCATTAATCAAATACATATGTTACTTAATACTTTTTTAATTAAACATAGCTGTCGGTACATCTTTATGATGAAACCATTCGAGTTTAAATGTGCTTGTGATTGTTGAATTCCTCTATGTTTTTTACCACAATGTTTGAAACTGATTGAAGAGTTACCAGTAGGTTCATGAACTTATATCAAATTTAATCTCTCCTGAAATCTGAACGCTAAGAAGTAACATCAGCTGTAATACTTTAAATCATGTTTTTGTTCGAGGTTTTCTTTATTTGTTTAATTTTTTTTTTCACATAGATTTTTGTATAGACCTACCCTGTCTCCTTTGTAAATAATGTATGAACCACAAATATGAAACGCATGCCATTGATTTACAACTTGTGACGATATATACATTTATTGTACGGCAACCTTTACTTCAAATAACTGAACTGAAATTATTTTTTAAAATAAATAACAAAATTCACAAATTTTGGCATAAGACGGTAATGGGGGTAACTGTTTGCCTTTTATGATAAGACGTCCCTTAATTATATAATAAAAAATAACTTTTTTTAAATTCGCAGTTAAGCTATACATACGTTTTCAGTATATACTTGTGCATATTTTTAAATGTTAATATGAGTCACATATTTTTGCATGCACAAAAAGTTATCATGAATAATAAACTGCAATGCAGAGTATTTATACTGTATTTATATTTTCAACATTTAAGGAATTACATAAAAAATAGAACTCGTTATTTGAGAAATAACATTTCAAAATCAATGCGAGTGAAAAAAATTGTCGATATAATGTATAAAAGATTGAAGAGTTACCTGTAGGTTCATAAACTAACATATTATATCTCATATTTAATCTCTCCTGGAATCTGTTGTCAGAAGTAACATCAACTGTAATACTTTAAATGTTGTTTTTGTTCAATTTTTTTATTTGTTTACATAGATTCTTGTGTAGATTTAAAATTTCTCCTTTGTAAATAATGTATAAAACCACAAATATGAAACGCATGCCATTGATTTACAATCTGTGACGATATATACATTTATTGTACGACGACCTTAAATAATATCATCTATTTTATGCATATAAAATCAGATGACTTTATTTTACGGGAAAAGGTATTGTATTAATTTTTTGGTCGGGATCGGCCTGTGGCCATTGGTATATATCAGTCGGAAAGCTCGGGATCAACATTCTTTTCATCAACTTGCTGGATACAGAGCAGGTTGAATATTTCATTGTCAAGTTTTCTTTTCATAATATTTGTAAGAATCTTTTTTGCATCTGTCTGAAATTATGAATTTTATTTAAATTTTGGTTAATGGATAATAACGCTTGTATGTTCTTAAAACTATTTTAATCCAGCGTATATATTTTTTCTGGATTGTGCTGGATTTACAGCCCGATTAAATGTGACATGACAGCAATTTTGAATATATTGCTTCTAATTTTGCCCGTAGCAATTTATCAAAAAAAGTTTGTATCTGGAAAATTACAATAAGTATTTTATTGTTTGTTATTTACTCTAACGAGCGGAAATCCCTCCCACAAATAAGACTGAGCGGAATTGCAGACTGAGAGACAACGAGAGGAAAGCAACAAGGTCCAAGAGGTCAAGACAAGAGCGACCAGCGGTAGCGATAGAGGTTGACGATAATCAGTACAGGAACCAGGTCCTTCAGGAAGCATCGCCGCCCAAGAGAATGTAGTTGGTGCCAGAAAGTCAAACTCTCCCCCAATGGCCCCAGCACCTGTGCCTGCTTTGGCCATTAAATCTCAATAAGGTACAAGCATTGGTTATGAGAATCAATATGTAGATAGCATTCATTCACTATTGGCTAGCAATGTCTCTAACTCGATGAAGTCTTAAATCATTAGTTCAGCATACATAGAGATAAGTTTGTTGCTTGATAACACTTCCATGACAGAATCTTCATAAAAAAAAAATTAATGAAAAAAGGGGAGTTGGTCACAAAAGAGGTTGTTAAACCTAGCAGTAAGATTCAAAATATCAGTAGATGGACGGATGCATTCTTAGTTTACGCTAGCATTTATGCTTCAGCCCACCCAGAATCTTATCAGGGTTTGCTGAAATATTTACATGACATAAGACTCGGGGCATCAAGATGTGGGGAGGGGGATTTGAGATGGAAGAAATATGACGAGCAGTTTCGACTTCGCCGAAGTATCGATCCCACCATAGATAAGTCTAAAATAGACTATGAGTTATGGTTGATGTTTATGTCATCATCCCCACAATCTAAACTAACAATTAACCCAAACAGCCCAGCCTACAACAAGTGCTATAATTTCAACTTCAAGGGTCATTATAACAGACCTTCTTTCCAGTACATGCACAAGTGCATTAAATGTTCTGGGAGTCATCCACAATTTTTGTGCCCTCAATCTAATTATGTTGGGAAGTCCACAAGTTATCAAAGGGGACTAGTGCAGGGGCAACCCCAAGTTAGACCCCTTATGTCACACCCAACCCAAACCCCAAGACCACAAAGGTATATGGGCCCTAGGAAATTCCCCTATTAATGTTGAAGAGTTAAATGAATATTTGCAGCCATATCCAGACAAATATGCTGCTAATTATATAAGAAATAGGTTTTTAAAGGGTTTTGAAATAAATTATACAGGCCCAAGGTGTCAAAAAATCTTACTCTGCAAGTGAACACCATGATAAGTTGATGGAACATATAAGTAAGGAAATAAAGCTTGGCCGAATCATAGGTCCTTTTGATCAACTTCTAATTTCTAACCTACATGTTTCACCAGTTGGCATTGTCCCTAAATCTGATGGAGGGTGGCAAATAATTACCTATTTATCCTTTCCTAGTTCCCACGGTATCAACGAATTTATAGACCCAGATTCATGTAAAGTGCAGTATGCATCTTTTTATGGTGTAACCAATATGATTGCAAATTTGAGAAGGGGCGCATTGTTAGGTAAGATGGATATTAAAAGTGTTTTTCGTTTAGTTCCGATCAATCCAGGGCATTTGACTTGTTAGGTTTCTCTGTAGATGGATTATATTATATAGATAAATGTTATCCCATGGGTTGTTCCATTAGTTGCAGAATTTGGGAAACATTTGCAACTTTTCTACACTGGCTTAATCAGTTCAAGTCTGAATTGAATATATTAGATCATTATTTAGATTATTTCCTTTTTGCAGGTAGATCTGGTAGTGATGAATGTGAAATTCTAATGTCTACTTTTAGTAACTTAGCTGGGGATTTAGGGGTACCACTAGCCCATGAGAAAACTTCTTGTCCAACGACAAAATTAATATTTGTAGGTTTCGAAATTGATACACTAGAGATGACAATTAAGATCCCAGAAGCAAAGTTAGAAATCCTGAAGAGTGAGATTGAAAATTTTTTAGATAGGGAAAAATTTAAACTGCAAGAAATGCAGTCTTTAGTTGGAATGCTCATTTTTTTTCTCAATGGCATTCAGATCTAGTAGAGCTTTTATTCGAAGAATGTAAAATGCATTTAGTGGAGTTTTCAAGCAGCATCATCATATAAGATCATCAGTAGGAATTAGAAGTGACCTTAAATGTGGCTGATGTTCTTGAACTATTTCAATAGGGAAGCATATTTTCCTAATACTGTTTGGGAAGATTCTGGCATGTTACAGTTATTTACAGATCAGTTATTTTAAACATGAAGTTTCCAGTAACATGAAAAATAACATAGTAAAGAAATTGTGTACCTTATAGTGGATTGAAAAAATGTGAATTCATGTATACATATGAAAATTATTTCAAATAAATAAAACACAGAGAACGAGTAAATGTATACATGTATATAGTTAATCATGGCAGCAGATACTGCCATTAACACTATACCTAGTATTAGAATCACAAGTATTTTGAAACATATGATTTATTTTCATTTTGAAAATTGTCATATCATGTGATTATAATAGTTAAAAAATCGATTTCATTTCATTTTTTAATGATTTTTTAATACTAAAGTCAGTTATATGTATATTCTCATATCTAATTTTATTTCTTGTTTTCCATATGACACGTTCATAAATACATATTTAAATGTTAACAACGGTTCTTTGGGTTTGCGGTTTCTTCAAGTATCCTAATATTATTGTTTGTTGGTCAGTTTGTAAAGTTTCATTTATTTGTAGAACATTTTAATTATATCTTCTAGTAATTTGAGTGTTGTTTTCACTTTTTTGCAATGGAAAAAGAGGTGTTGTTGATTTTCTTTATGATTTTTACACAAGTTGCATAAACCATTGGATTGTCCGATTTTATAGAATTTATCTTCAGTGTACAAAATTGATGCACGCATTTCCATTGGAATTCTTGAATTTTATTTTTAACTTTCATTTTTGAAATACTGTGCTAAAGTAAGTTCCACTGTATATTATTTTGATATATATTTTCCCATTTTTATTGACATTTTGGAATTATTGTCTTGTTTAAAATTTTTTCTATGTTCTTTAACTTAATATCTTCATATGTTACCACTTTATTAGTATCTCTTTTTATGAGTAAATGATTATTTGATTTATAAGGGAGTTTTGTTTCGCTATTAGATATTGAGTTATTTCTATTCAGTATTGGATAAAACAGTTTAGGAATGGCTGATTTTATTTTACTATATTCAAATATCCAACATCTTTTGTCTAATAAATTATTTAAAATGGTGTCATTATATTTAAAAAATTTTCCCGCTTCATTCCAAATGTCTTTAATTTTTAAAAAACCGCTTTTAAGGACAGGTGATACAAACAAATTTTTTCTTTGAAAAAGATTAAATATCATGTCACAAGTTTAGAAAAGTCGATGGTTCTTAGATTTTGTTCTCCTAAGAACAGGATTATGAAAAACACTTGGAAAATATTGGTAATATTTCAATGAAAAAACAAATATACACAAAACACATTCAGTAAAGGTTTACAGGTGAAAACAAATTTCAGAATATGTTATCTTGATGCTAAAAGTGTAATATAAACTGAAGAAAAATATACCAAGCCAGGTGAATTTTATTAGGAAAAGCTAAATTGTTAAAATCAGCTTTGTAATATTGCTAAGTTTTTGTCATTTTGTTCCTCCTTTTCAAATTCACCCGGCTTGGTATATTTTTCTAAGGTTAATATTATACTTTTAGCACCAAGGTTACATTTTTTTATATTTGTTTTCACCTGTAACCTTTACTGAAAGCGATTTGTCAATATTTGTTTTTTATTGAAATATTACTTTTATTTTCCTAGTCTATTTAACTTTTCCAGTTCTTAGGAAAAATATTCTAAGAATTATCCACATTTCTAAACTTTTGACATGATATTAAATCCTTTTCGAAGAAAAAAATTGTTTGTATCATGTGTCCTTAATAAATGATTCCACATATAGGCTTTTCCCTTGGAATTGTAAAAGTTTATTACCAAATAGTGAGAGATTAAGTAATTCCTCTCGGTTCTCTGGCTCGAATTTTGACTGAAATTCACTATATGCAATGAGTGTTTTTTTTAATTAAAATCTAGACATGTTATTTAAGGAAATTGGAGATAAATCTGAACAAGTGCATAAAAATATTCCTGATGTAAATTCATATCTTTACTCTGTTACCAGTATTTACCAGTAGCGTTCCATGTTTCTAACTTTGAATGCATGATTTTATAAGTTGTTTTTATTTGTTTACTTTTTATAAAACTAAAGATATTTATCATATACACCCCTCCTTCATTCTTGCTTAAGCAGTACACATTTCTGTCAATTTTATTCAATTTATTATCCCCCAAAAGAGACCAGACAATATCATTTATTTGTTTTGCATATATATCCGGTATTCCCCTCAATTCGATTTCATAGCCAATAATTGGAATTATTAATTTTTTTATTATCAAAGTTTTCCCTTTGAATGTAAGGTTCCTAGTTTTCCAGACATGCAAGCTGTTCGTTATTTTTTTTCTATTTTTTCCAACCAAATTACATTAGTATCAATACCATATCCATAATATACCCCCAAAGTTTTTATATCAGTTTTTATCCACTGTATCTTTTTAAATTTTTGTGTTTTATCTTTTGATATGCCAATAATCAGGCCCTTTAATTGATTTTATTGAGAAATTGATTTTTGCCCCTGAGGCTTTTTCAAATATTTCTAACACATTGAAGGAATTTATCATGGATTCTTCGTCCTTATTGAATAGCTGAGTATCGTCTCATATATATTTTATATTTATTTTACATTCTATGTGTTGATCATCTTCATGAGGAATTAAATGCCCTTTATCTGCGGATTTTGCCTAATTGCGCAGGCCATAGGCTCTATTTGAAGAACATAAAACAATGGAGCAAAAGGGCACCTTGTCTTGCCGATCTCGATATTGAAAAGTATTTTGATACAAATCTATTAGTTTTCATGCATGTTTATGATTTCATAAGTAGCTTTTTTATCCAATCGCAATATTTTTTACCAAAGTCAAATCTCTTTAATGTTGCTCCTATCCAACCCATTCAATTCTATCAAACGCTTTTTGTTGATCTAGAAATAAAATTGCCCCTTCTAAATCTTCATTATCAGCATAATTAATGATATCTTGAATCAGTCTATTTGCGTCACTTATATTTTAACAAACTCTTTTTGGTCTGGATGATTTAATTTTGGTAGTACTTTTATAATCTCTCAGCGAGTATTTTTAGCAATAATTTTATAATCATCTTTACAATGTAAGCATTGTTAAAGGTCTTCAATTTTTGTATCTTCTCTTTCATTTCCCTTATGTATTAATGAAATGACTCCTTTTGTTTGTGAGTCACAGAGTGTGGCCCTATGCAAAATGTGCTTTAGAACTTTTGTAAATTCATTTCTAATTATATCCCAGTATATGTGATAAAAAGTTGATAAAATCCCATCTTCACCGGGAGATTTATGTGGCTTTAATGACATCACTGCTTGATATATTTCTTTATCATTTATATCACTATCAAGCATGTTTACATCATAATCGTCTTATTTCCATTGTACTTCCGCTAATAATAAGTCCCCACTTTCACTATCCCTTCCTTCCGTATTCAATAATTTGTAATAAAAAAATTAATTTGCTCTTCGATGATTAATCAATGTCAGTTTTATAGGTACCATTTTCTGTTTTTATTCTATTCCACAGTTTTTTCTCTCCACTAAACTTTTCTAATTGAAAGAAATATTTCGAAGGAGCTTCTCCTTCTTTTTACCATCTACATTTTGATCGCATTATTGCCAATTCTGTCTTATCTATATAAATTTCTTTTATTTTTTGCTCAAAGTCATTTTGATACTTTTTATTAGTTGTAGGTTTGTTTTTAATCTCTTCTAATTCTTTTTCTAATTTCTCTAGTTTTTGTTTATTAACGTTGAATTTCTTTGACATCTCAATACACAATGTTTTAATCTTATATTTAGTTAAGTCCCACCAGTATAGAATATCCTGACAATTATCTAAGCTTTTCTTGTAATTTTCCCAGAACTCAACAAATGTTTTTCGGAAGTCTTCGTTTGTTAATGTTTTATTATTTATTGTCCATAACCCTGGGCCTCTTTGGAAATTGTGTAATTGTAGTTTCAATGTTATCATATCGTGATCGCTGAATGGGAAATGGACAATAGCACATTTGTTTATTTTGTGTAGTATATTTTCACTTGTAAGAAAAAATCTATTCTTGATTTTGAATTGCCCTTATGAAATGTATAACATCGTTTTTCCGGGTTTCATTCTAGCCAAATATCCTGTAATTCACATCGTTTAATATATTCATTAAGTTCTGATACCGCAATATCTTTTCGTAAGAGGGCACGGGATACCTGTAAAGCTGTTTGTTTTGAGTGCAATTAAAGTCACCGCATATAATTTTATGATGAGCTGTTTCGTCAAATTTTAGTGAGTTAAAATACTGTTTTCTGTCACCTCCATTATTCGATGTGTATATACACTTAAGATATACTGAAAAGTCATTATTTTTTATTCTAACAGTTATGTCCCTTTCTTCATTGTCAGAAATAATTTTTTGTGATTTTAAATGCGGGCTTTTTCATCAAAGAATTACATTCCCACACCCCGTGATTCGTTAGACCAATTATTCCAAATAGAATTGACCCTTAAAATGTTTTCAATTCATTTTCCCACTTTTGCGTTTCTTTATCTGTCCCATGTATTTCTTGTTAACAAATTATATCGTATCTGCGTTTACTAAACCATAAAAAAATACACATTCTTTTTTCCTTATCACGTAGCCCGTTAACATTAATAGAAGCTATATGTAGTCATCTTAAGTGATAATACAATCTAAAAAAATACCAAGAAATACGAATGAAAAAAATAATATGTACAATATATTTAGTACATAACCTACTTATTCAGCCAATCAAATACTTCCAATTCTCGCGAAGAATTGATTCTTCATGGTGAAGAATTCTTCTATTTCTTAAAAATTCAACGGTGTCTGATTGGTTCACTTGACAGTTATATGGGTGTGTCTTCATTGGTCTTTGTTCAGCACACAAAAAGAAACTATTCAAAACCCACGTGCTGTTTACAATGATACTTAAACTTTCTAGGCCTTGCTACACCTTTTTCCTACCGTAATATTGTGTCGACTATTTGAATACTATTTTTTTCATATTTCGGTACATACATAACATGTATATCAGAGACGAACATTGTCTTTGAAGACAGATTTAATCACAATTTCCATAACTTTTTTTTGTTTTAAGACAGCGATACCCTCTCCTGCTGACTAGGGTCTCGTCATCTTAACACAATCATTTTTCAAAAAAATATAGATATTATGATTCTTGTTACATGGGTATTCATTAGTTCAGTTACTTTAATATCTTCATAAATACCATTTCCACAGTAAACCAAGCTATTTCATATAATCCCGAGCTAACCTGAATGGGTTGGGAGTCCATTCTGAAACCGCGTGTGTTCGATATTGATTGCGTGCTCGATGTGTAGAACGAGCGGTCCAGTTGAGTCTTATATATGACACAGCCGTGGGAGGAGTTTATTTAATCCATTCATTTGATTGGCTGAGGTTCTGTTCTAAGTCAGAAAGATCATATGAAAAGAAATCTTCGTCATCAAAAATGGGCTCCGCTCCGCCCATTCTTCATGACGAAGATTTCTCTTCATATGATCTTACTATTACATAAAAGTATTAATTATGTACATAGTGACCAATGCATCTTAATAAAAGTCATATTGATCAGCTCTTTAATTTAGAGTTTAAACTTTTTGAATTTTACCCTGCTTTTCGGTCGAAGCTGGGGTATTTGATCTTAACTTCCGCTTTGTAATGCTTAGGGCTCGAGGAAGACCACTCGCGGATCATTGGATTTGCAGAAAATATCGGCGATTTTCTCGGCTCCTTCGCTCTAGTAGCAAGCCCTTTGTCATCTATGAATGAGCTGCACATGTCGATCACCGATAGTAATTTATTTTTCACACAATTTTTCAAGGAATACATTCACATGCCAAGTGTTGTCGTTCATTTTTTTTAAATAGCGGCGCTTTTTCCTTTCCTGGGTTTGACTGTGCATACTGCAATTCGAGTCTGAATCTTGTTAAGACTCATCATAACATTGTCGGTTATATCCCCGAATTTGTCTTTACATCTGGTAACATCACATTTGTTCCTAAATACACGATTAAGTTTTCAGATGTAGTTTCGTCTAATCTTTTCTAAGCGTATTCCAGTAATTGTGACACGTTTTCGTAGGAGGACCCAGAGACCGATGCGTTTAAGATATTTAGCGGAAGCTTTTGAATGCGCTTGCACTTCGACGCTCCCAGAATAACGGTACTGATCTGATCGTCATGCGTATCTGCTTCCGTACTGCCAGTTTTGCTTCGTTGGTCATTGTCGTTTAAAGCCTCTCTGCCCTCATTGATATCTGCGGCATATTTACCATACTTTTGTACCATTTTTTTCTGAAAGTAACTCACAGTTTTCCTTGCTATTGCTCTCTTCTTAACAATATCTACACACAGGTTCATTTTCACAGTCTTTCGCTAAATGGCCTTGTTTGTTACAATTAAAGCAAATTGTTTTGTTTGTGGGTTTGTTTAGGCATTTGTACGAGGGGTGATCAGATTGACCGCAATATGGGCATTGCGTGCGATTATTATCCGCAAAGATTCTGAGCTCATAATCCCCAATTTTTTTCTGTTTGGTAGAATAGGTGCACAGTTTAATATTTGCAAATAACGTGTGCCGTTTTCAATGGACGTATTTTTAATAGTGCCATGCTTGATGCTGCCTGCTAGCTACTACCTGACCATACTGCATCATATTTGTGGTTATGAAAGTGTCTGGTAGTTCAATAGGGGCATCTTTGATTGTCACATTCGTGATTTATTTTTCAACCTCATACAATGAAACTGTTTGATTTTTAACCATTACACCGGACATTAATAGTTTTTCCTTTGTTTGTTCATTTTTTAGAGTTACAAAACACTTCTTTTCTGTAATTTGAATTGCTTTTATATCATCAATGTCAATCTTTTTTTTTTACCTCGTCTAGTACATCTTCATGAGTTATACCCTTACAGAATTTGTCGAAAAGTGTATCGACAGGTTTCTTTGTACCTTCTGCATACTGAGTAGGGCTGAGTAGTGTTCAATTGAATTTACTACTTGCTGCCGTTTTGATTTTCAATGTCCAAAATCTTATAATTTGATACTCACATTTCGTTGTATTTGGTTTCGGCAAACAAACGACAATACTAATCACACATTTTAAACAGCATACAGCGCTCCAGAATAGGAAAAATAAGCAAAAAAAATCAATATACTCGGAGCGACCATAAAAGCCTGCCGTCCATGACAAGGATCATAACTCAATTTCAGTTTCATGTTGATAACCTGTCATGAGTAAGTGTCATCAATACCCAATCTTCCAAGCCCAAAAGAGTTATGGTAAGACATTTGGTTCTTATACTGATAATCAACAATGTTATATTTAGGTCAAATCACATTGGTAGCTTGGATAACAAAATTGCAGATTCTATTTCTCGCAAACAGTAGTTCCGCTTCAAGACTTTAGCACAAGAGGCAAGCACCAGACCAGACCCTCTTCCAGTAGAATTAGTCAACATGATTTACAGATTCAAATGAATGAATTACTAGATGCTTCAATATATGAAATTATTAAGAGGGCACACGAAACAGGACTCAATTCATTTTATAATTTCCGGAAGGATTTTGGTACGAAATTTCATGGCCCCCACCTCTCTAACAAAAAAATACTATAGTAACTATAGTTTACTATAGTTAACTATAGTTATAACTTTTACACTTTGAAAACTTTGATTTACTATAGTGATAACTTTGAGACTTTGAAAAACTTTGACGAAAACTTTGACACTTTGAAAAACTTGGACGAAAAATTTGACATTTTGAAAAACTTTGGCGAAAACTTTGACACCTTGAAAAACTTTGACACTTTGATTTACTATAGTTTACTATAGTAAGCTATAGTTAACTATAGTTAACTAGAGTTTACTATAGTATTTTTTGTTAAGGCTCTTAGGGATGTTGTTCACTTTGTTGCTTATCTGGCATTTAAGAAGTGTTCCTATGTTAAGGCAAAATCTTATCTAACTTTTATTAGTTTTCAATGCAAAATCCAAAATTGGGTTGAGAAAACAAAGAACTCTCTGGTTGTAAAGGTTCGTAAGGGTATAAGAAGAACTGGTAGGTCTGCAGATGCCAGGCTATCTATAACTTGCAGTTGCTAACTAAAGTTGTTAGTGTTTTACGGAGCATTTGTAGCGATAGTTATGAAACAAAATGGTTCAGAGCTGCTTTTTATATATGAACCTTCTTTGGTTTTCTCAGAATAGAGGAAATCACATTGTCTACTGGTAATAGTGTTCATACAGTTTTACAAGTGACTGATGTTTAATTTGAAGCTAATTACTCCAAGGTTTTTGTACACATAAAAATACCAAAATGTGATCAGGATAGAAAGGTGGTTTCTTTAGCCATTGATAAAAGTGATGGAATTTTGTGTCCAGTAGCAAGTTTGATAGATTATCTTGCAGTAAGACCAAAAATTAAAGGGCCATTATTTATCCACTGTGGAAAAAATCCCCTTACCAGATATCAATTCTCTTCGGTTTTGAAAAAATCACTTCAGGTTTTGGGGGTTCAGGGACATTATAGGGCCCATTCATTTCGTATCGGGCCAACCACTGCAGCATTTGAAGTGGGGTGTTCACAAGATGTCATAATCGAAGCAGGGCCTTGGACGTCTAGGGCATACAAATCATACATTAGATGTCCTTTTGGGCAGACGTTGGGGGCAAATAAGTTGTAATTTTGTATAGATAACAAGAATTATTCACATTATTGCATAAATTTGTAGACGTCCCCGAAGTTAAATTTTTAAGAATGCAATGATGGCATCAGTATGCAGACCGGGGGAACAATTTTTAGATTGGATAGATTGAAAATAATTATATGGTGGCAGGGATATTCAGGTTTGAATTTTTTGGGACTTAATAGGAAGCTCTTTTTTCTGACTGAATATATTATTGGTTATTCACTGTGGGGCAAAAGATTTAGGATCAATTGATCTGTATACTGTCATTGAGAAAATTAAATCCCATTTAAAGATTATTTAGACTCGCTTTCCACATTCTACACTTGCTCGGTTACAGATGCTGCCAAGAAATAAATGGAGGTACTCGGGGGCAATAAAGCAATGGAGCGATCCCGTCTTAAGGCCAATAGGGTAGCTGCTACATTAGTTTTAGAGTTGGGAGTTGTTACATAAAGTACCCTGATTTATTGAAAAACATGTCACAATTTCTGTTGCAAGATGGAGTAAGCTTCAATGACCTAGGAAATAAACCCTCTCTACGTAATATCCAAGAGGGGTTAAAATTTTTCCTGTCAAAGCAAGGCAATGTGTATCCTTAAACAAAAGAACATTGGTCCGTGGGGGCTTTTTTGTCAGTTCCTTGGGTACTCCCCCACGCATGGGATGACTGCGAACTCTCCTTCGCTGTCATGTGGCATTTGCGCACACCAAAGCAACTGAGGCCTACATAAACTTTGTATTGTTGTGAAGTTTTCACCATTGAACTGTGAATGGGGTTGAAGTGTTGAACCATTTTGTATGTAAAATATTTGCTGATATGTTGATATAATTTGTTTTGTGCTTAAATTGTGCATATAACTAATTACACTTAAATAAGTAACTTTAAATAACTTACCACCCGCGGTTTACCCGGGTTGGTCATTTTTGAACATATAACTTGTGTTGATGAATTTTGTTGAATATGTGTGGGTTTGCCCAAAAGTTGTGTGTATTAATTGGAATCCTACAAATTACTGTATAACGGCCAATGTTCGCCAAAATAAAGGTTAAGAGAATCATTTTGTTGTCATTTCCCTGTATAAATAATTGAACTGAAATTATGTTTGTAAAATTCACAAATTTGACGATAAGACGCAATGGAGGTAACTGTATGCCCCTTATGGTAAGTCGTCCCTTAATTAGGTTATAAAAATAGCTTTATTTTAAAATTCGCAGTTAAGATATGCATATGTTTTTTCAGTATATACTTGTGCTGTTGTTAAATGTTAATATGAGTCACTTATTTTTGCATGCACAAAAAGTTATCCAGAATAGTGAACTGCTATGCAGATTATTTATACTGTATTCTAATTTCCAACATTTAGGCAATTAAATAAAAAATAGAACTCGTTTTTTGAGATATTACATTTCATAATCAATGCGACTGACTAAAGCTAATCGATATATAATGTATAAAAAGTATTCCAATCCATGCTTACATGTGCCCTGAACAATAGTTGGTTTTATATATCACATTTTTTCATAAAAAATTGATGAAAATCAGGATTCTTAAAGGGTGTATGTTTTGAAGGAATATCTACACTGTATTTATTCTCTTTTTAGATCTCTTTCCAACAACAAAATCACCACGATACAGTACAATGCCTTCGCCAGCTTATACAATTTACTTGAGCTGTAAGTATGTCTAGTACTTATAGTAACAGAAACTGTTCTATACATTTCTAACACAGTCTCTGCTGGTGAATCATTGACTACCAATTTTTTATTTAGGCTTTCATACATTTTTTGTTTTCAATCGGAGTTTATTTAATTTTTTTTTTAAATATTGGAAAAAAGCAACGATTTTCATATGACATTCAACCATCCAATATTTCATTCAACAACACACGCTTTAGACAAATACATAATTATGGTGCTTAATACTTTTTTATTTAACAAAGCTGCCGGTACGTCATTATGATGAACCCATTCGAGTTTAATTCTGCTGTTCGTAGACAACATTGATAATTTCTGACAAACATTGATAAAATATATGAAACTATTATTTTCAACAAATTCATGTTTCATTTTATTAACATGCAAGTTTTCAACAAAAACAAAGGACAAATAGTTATATTTTTATCAGATTTAAAAAGACACACACTCGTACCCGGAGCACTAAGCTGAAAATTCTTGACGTTACCTGACGTCTAAAGCAGTATGAGTACATGTAACCTTTCTCATATAGTAAACTTTTAACTCAATACACTTCGTATGTCGCTTTAACCAGTCATAAATATGTGCATAAAATGTTCAGGTTTCATACGTAAAATAATTTTTAACAATACCTGTCTCATATCCTACAATCCTCCAACCTCTGTCTGCGTAAAAACGATTTTATTTACGGAAATACAGTAAAGTCATAATACGAAGTTCATTTTTGACAGCACTGCAATCTCGGAATGATGGTTTTCCTTCGCACATGTCATCCTATAAACTGTTCCCTCCGTCCGAAAATATTAATATGCCACTTAAATACTAACGCACGGCTTCTTTTATTATGTTTTCTCGATTGTTTACAAAATGTATTAGTCTCTGTAGGTGTTTATCTGATGTCTATGCAGAATTTTGTCACTGCTCACTGCTCCACCTATTCCGTAAACGTCCCTTTTTTGAACAATTCCGATCTGCCTTACTATGTTCTAACGTTGATTGCTCAGCCATTGTACAACTCTGAATGTTCAAGTTTTGAAGGTTTGAAGTGATAACTTCTGTCAATCTCATAATGTAAAAGTCATCCAGATTTCTGCAGAATTTTATAAAGCACAAATGAAATTTATAACGTGATAAATAATTTATTAATTAAAATTATGCGGTGCTCCGGGTCTCCATACCAAGTTTAATTATGAAGTCATAATTGTAATTAAACGTTTGAAATTGAATCAGATCTTACATTTCTCAGTTCACATTTAGTAAAGGATTAGAAATATGCTTTTAATAAATATCAATGACGCAACTTTAATTTAATTCTCAGCTTGTCCACGAACTTTACGGACAACCTCGTATATGTTCTATAAACGTCTACCACAGTGTCTGCTAGTGAATCATTTCCTACCATTTTTTTACTTTAACTTTTATACATTTTTTGTTTTCAGTTGGAGTTTTTTCTTTAATTTTAGTTTAAAAATATTTGAAAAAAGCAACTATTTTCAAATGACATTAAACCAACCAATATTTCATTCAACAACTACAATATGTACTGGCTAAAGACAAATACAAATGATACTTAATACTTGTGAATTCAACATCATTAAACTGAAATTATTTAAAAAAAAAAGATAAATAGTATAATTAAGAATTGTTAGCAAAAAACGGTAACAGAGGTAAGTGTATGCCAAATTATGATACGTCGTCCCTAAATTATATAATCTAAAAAGAATTACATTAATTTTTTTTAAATTTGTAGCTTACCTATGCATATATTTTCAGCATATACTTGTATATGTTAATATATGTTCATAAGAGCGACATTTTATTGTATCCACTCAAAAATTATCAAGAATAATGAGCTACAATGCAGAATACTAGTAATTATAGTGTATATTTCTAGCATTTTATTTTATTAATTACATAAAAATGAAGCTCGTTTATTTGAAAAATGAAGATTATTTTTTAACGATTTGATTAGTTGACACAATTTTGAGATATGATTATTATCTTTAGTTGAAATTTGTATTAAGGTGGAATATCCCTCTGATAAGAGAGATAACTCTTCTGATAAGAGAGATAACTTTCATCAGACATTTTGTCATGAAATTCAGTGAATTGTCATGTCAGAATTTAAAAATTTCATTCATGGGAACCATTTTATGGTCAAGTCAATCAAACTTATTCTATGGTACAAATGTTGATTTATAGTTTCTATTGCTAGTATGTACATTAATGATTTATAATAAAATACTTAAAACATTTATACTCAGTTCCTTTAAACGGTGTAAATTGAGAAATCTCTATCTCTGAAATTATAATTCTTTTAATTGTACAGAAATTTCAGATGCAATATTGTTTATAAACATTTAATTAATATTTTGTTTCATTAAAAAAAATTTCAAGGGCGATAATGGAACGATAACTCTTGTTTATGGATGCGTCTTATTTTACATGCACAGAAAACAATTTGTAATTGTGATTTAAAAAACAGCGCTTCAGTATGTTTTCTAATGGGAATTAGATAGGTATGAGAGTAAATTTAATTTTTATACATGTATATACCTCATATTTCTAATTTAATTGTGAGATAAAAAATAATTAATCTTTCTTTTTACCGTCTCAAATTTTCTTCACATCATGATTTGGTATATCATTCATTTCTGAAAAAATAAGCAACGCTTCATTCTTCAAACTATTTCCCATTTGAATTTAATGCTATAGTTGTTGCTGAAAATCAATGTCTGGATTTAAAAACAAAGTCGTGAAATGTGGAGCAGAGGGATATTGCCCCTTAAGTGTATTGTATTATTGTTAGAACATATACTAAGTACTCAAACACAACGACATTTTTTTGTAAAATTCAAATGTGTTAAAAAGTGTTTCAATGTGTATTATCACTTACTTTTTCACGGGCCTTCCAGAGATCTTGGAATTTTTGGCTTGTGAGAAAGGCCAGTGAAATTGCAATTGACTCGATATTACATGGAATTTCGAAAAGATATGGGAACGAATTTCAACCTTTTCTCTTTGAAAGTATTTTACACTTTATTAAATTAAGAAAGAGTTTACGATACAAAACATCAGAAATACACCTAATACATGAACTAGTTAAACTTTAAAATACATGTATACATATCTGCAATTATGAAATTTTCTAATAGTTTTAGAGATTGCTACAGTGACAATTATTAGAAGAGAAGAAAAGTATATATTGTTGCCGTACAATATGTACCTTCAGAGGTTGTATATCAATGCGTATATTTCATATAACTGCAAAAATACCGCAAATCTTTAGTGCTTTTCATAACTTCTGTAACAGAGTCAAATTTCAAACGATGGAGAACCTCGAATATTTAGCAATTAGAGAAAATTATCAAATTAACTTGTGTAGAAATAAATAGACTCGGTCTAGTTAAAGAAAAAATTCGTTAAGGAGAGCTCTGTAATCTCCTATTACCTATCTGGAATTGTTTATCATTCTATAAATACGAGGGTCGTTAGAAAAGTTCGCGGACACATTGAATTACGGAAAATCTGTTGTGTACTGTGAAGTATGACCTATGTCTGAATAAATATCTACATTTTGTTTTTTGGTATGTAAAAAATCAGGTCCATATGATAAAATCTTGGAAATTTACAACGATTTTTACTATGAGGTCATGGGATTCACGGAGCAATCACTTGACGTAAGGCAACGTGACAACGAGATTTCAACCCGTAAAGCTTTGTCGCCGTTCTATAAATCTTTCGTTTCTCCAGATTTTTCTGATCTTTTTTTCTACTTTAAAATTGAATATTTATATCAAGACATGTTACTTTTCTTCTATAATGTCTTTTGTACTGATTTGGATATTATTGAGATCTTAAAAATGTCTATGCTGTTAATCGAACAGGTATGGAAACTACTATAGTATGCAAAACCATATGGGCGCAACACAACGTCCATGCGATATGGGGGTATTGAAGTATCGATGGATTTAATAATTAAAAATGTTAATCCTGCCATTCTTTTGAAGCTACAACTATTTGAAAACTTGTCCTTCGTAGGTGTAGGAAATTCCCGGCAGCATCTTGAACATTTTAATCTCTTTTTAGACATTTTTCGGTCTGCATACATAATTTATACGTAGTGCAGTGCTCCATGACGCTCAATGACGTTCCGATTTTTGGCTGTGTTTTTACGCGTTAATCATTTATAAACGGCTATAAAACAGTCATATAGCCTCCAATTTAGTTCAAAATTTCTCCCAGTGACGTTTCATGAATAATTAAGCGGCAGGTAAAATATAAAAAATCTCTTTTTGCTACTATTGTGCAATTTTTAATTTTAATAAAGAGTCTTTTTAATGTAAATGTGCCAAAATGTAGCATGCTCCGTGAAGCAAGTTTTATCAAAATAAAAAAAAGCTGTATATTTTTCAATAATCACCGGAGAGCACCGAATTCTTGTATATTCATTGGAAAAAAGGTTAAGATTTTATCTGGAAAGATTGACCAGTTTCTTGGAAATAGCGCGCTCACTATAGAACTTGTCCGCGAACTTTTCTAACACCCTTCGTACTCTGTTCATACAATGCTTTCCACAATTCTTTCAAATATTGATATGGTTTGAGTAGGATCCAGTCATCCAGTTTTTACCTTAAAATTATTTTACTTGGAATTAGAACTTTTCCAGGGAATTCATCAAATCATTTTTCTGCTTTTTTAAGTATTGCATGCTACTGAGTAATACACACAAACTGGTTCTATTGACATACCAACTAAGTATATGTTAGTGAGCACAAAAAAGTTTATCAAAATAAATTACGCTAAGAAGACCTGAATATTGAAACTCAATATTATTTTACGCTTGCATAAATCCTATTTATAAAAATACCAACGATTTCAAGTAAGACATACCCGCACCTTAGATCTCCATATATTTTCCATTTTCAAAAAAAGGAGAAAATGCGGACGGGAGTATTTGAATTAATTTTCCGCATTCATTCCAGATTTCCGTAGATTCAAATTTCCACATTTTCTCCGTATTCCAAATATGGAGAAAATGCGGATGGGATTACTTGGACTCTTTTTCCGTATTTTCTCCAGATTTCCGCATTTCCATATACACAAAATATGGAGGTATTTACTTGATTGATAAAATGCGGAAATACAGAAATCTGAAGAAAATACTGAGTTAATTACATGGTTATAAAATGGCTTAAAACCACTACATGATGCATGCATACATAAATATTTACAAAATCATCAATAATGTGCAAATTTATATACAATTTATTATATCATTATGAGAAAAACATATAAATGAATGAAAAATTTGCACATTATGTTCATGAGCAATGTAATGGATCTTATATCTTTGACAAACAAACAAACAGAGGAGCATGTAATTGGAAAAAGTCTGAACTCTTATTTAAGCCACAAGTTTATATTAATTAAATGGAAATCTATTCATTCTACTAAAGCAAAAGTGTTAGTGAAAAGTTCAACACTATTAGATATTGGGGAAAAATAACAATTGACATAACATTGAATATTTAACCCCCCAAAAAACAAGTTTATAGACATTTTTTTTTTAAATCAGGATCACATTTGCCATTTTCTACCTACATAGCTGATTCATATTTCTCACAATTCAATTTAACACCCATCTGTCCAGTAAATTTTTTTTCAGACTTCTTTGTAATTTGTAAGGTCACTGCATGTTTAAATTTCTTGCAGTAGCAATTCTTGTCGAATTGGCAAATCCTATTAGTTACAAAAAAATACTGAAATTATAATGGTGAAATATTAAAAAAAATTAAATTAATTGCTTTTATTCCTTTTATAATCTTTTTTATAATCTTTTTATTAATTTATAAACACAATTTTTGGTTCTTCAATTTCATATCAATTTGTTTCAAATAATATTTATAATAATGACAATTATAGTTGACTGTTTTTAATTAAACGAGCAATAGAAAAAAGAATATATATATATATATATATATATATATATATATATATATATATATATATATATATATATATATATATATATATATATATAAAAGAATAAGCTTGGCAACCAATTTTGTATCTGTGGAGAGTATATGCTTTGTTCTTCACAACAAACAAAAAAAAGGTTACAAGTCTAAGACCATTATGTAATTATTACATAACAAAGTTGCATTTTCCCCTTCAAAGAATGAACAAAAATACAGGAATTTTTAAATATTGGGTTGATAATGAAAACTGTATCTGGTCAATTTATGTTCCAAATAAAGCCTAGGTATTTGTCTACAAGATGCTGTGCAGAAGTTTATCTAAATGCTGTGTTGTAAGTCAGGGCAGTCTAAATGATATCAGCATCTACGGAGGTTCTTGACGGCTCCCACACTCCAATAAACTGGCTTTGATGATAAGAAAATGGAGACAACAAATCAAATGTAATTTATTGTTGTGATTTATGTAACTGGCTTTCTCTTAAGACACAAATTAGCCATGAAATTTCAATTTAACATGCATAATTATTCTCTTTTCATGGATTTACTCAGGAATTCCAAAGGTGTTTAATGAATTTCCATGATTTATGCAAGATTACATCTTTTTCTTTCACCAAATTTACATAAAAAAATAAAATTCAAATTTTAAAATATAGATATTAAACATTTTTATGGGTTTGAACACATTTATGTGTGACAAAATGCATCACAGAGACCAGTGTCAGGACATCCTCCATGATTCTTTGAGGTGGGTGGGTGTACAAAAACTGCTTATAAAATTTATAGGAGGTGATCTGAGAAGAAAGGTGCACCTTATTAGCTGAATTATAGTTATTCTGATATTTTAATTATGTAAATTTCTTCATCAGTTAAATTTACAATTTATTAATATTTCAGTACAATGATATCTTTAATAGATCATGCTCATATAAGCATCACTGACTGAGACTTAAATCAAAAAAGACAGTCAACACCTACATAAAATTGAAAAAATAACAAAAAACAGTCTCCGACAAACTGAAAAAACATTAATGTCAGCTGCGAAAGCATGAATAAAGTCCTGAGAACCAAAAGAGGCATGCCATGGTGCTAAGTGACATTCTGCACTACATGTATGATGCATGATTAGAACTCAGAATAAGTATTATCAGGCAGACTCTGACAGTATTTAAGGATATTTTGGTCATAACCTTCCTTCCTGTGAAAAATTCTTAAAGAATTTTACTTATGTAGCTTATGTTTGAAGTTTATTAGACAGATCTGACTCATTTCATTATTTCTATTCTTCCAATGCAGTAAAATATGTATCAGTGGAGGTGTGAATAAATTAAAATAAATCATATGTCTGTACGCGGGTTTGTTAAGGCAGCACATGGATCAGAATTCGGCGAATTAACACTTTTTTATAATTATGTAACACTAATAAATCGGAAAAGTCAAGGATAAAACTTTTACTATAATTATGCATTCTATATACTTCAATGGGACTTATACCACAGGAGGCACTTCACCACGACGTCACCACGTGACGTCTATAATTAGAAAATATGCCTTAATGAAAAAGTGAAAAGTTTAACACTACCCCGGGGATAATTAGTTCCAGTTTATATTAATAGTTATGCTAAAACATCTCTGTACCATGAAAAGTGCTGCTAGAATCCTACTGTCCTCTTATAGAAATAATTATTCAACAATTTCGGACGAAACCTTCCCAAAATTTTTATATTTTGTTCATAACATCTCAAAAAATGCATCAATTCCCGTAAACCATACAATTCTAGCAGCACTTTCCAAAAACAGAAGAATAAGAACTTTAGATAGAAACAAAAATTAAGTTTCAGGGTATGCGGCGTAGTGTTGAACTTTTGCATCTCTTTTTATTACGAACGACAGAGGAAAGGCTGATCGGCAAGTAAACACCCTCCCTGCTTTAATTTTACGAAGAAATTGCAGAATTATATTACCATACCTTATTCATACGCTTTATTCCAACAAGAATCACACATGATATTCATTCTAAATGCTTTTAAACTCCGATTTCTTGTGTTTGTTTACAGCAATTTTCGTTACTTTTCACTTTCACTCTGCTACTGCATGATCAACAGTTATGACGTCACGGGTTTGGTATGTAACCCCTGCGATACCTACAGAGGCCCAGAAACGACAAAATTCTGTTGATATTATTCCTCTGCATATTTTGGTTCATTTTTAAGACCTCAAATCAATCTTAGATATCGATTTCAAGAAATTGTTATCTCTAAATCTCACGTCATATAGCTTATTATGACGTCATATCATATAGGCAAGTAGAATATTTGGTTGTAACCTTAACCTACCTGTGTAGAAATTATCATTCTGTGAGAACATATTTTACTTGTTTACATTTTATCGCAGAGCTTGTCGCTTGTGCTGAAAATTCATTCGCAAACCTAGAATTAGTCTATTCTTGAAAAATCAGCTTTAACACTCTTTACCGCAAAGTCTTTAGATACTACCTGTATGAATTTTAAAGGCGGATTCCGCCTGGAATTTGGGTGGAATTGAGCAGGAATTGGCAAATTCTGGGCGTACTTGAGGCGGAGACGGAATTTTCAAAGAGTTACGCCTCAGTAGAAGAGACGTCTTACAGGCGTCATTTGTATTTTCCGGGCGTCAATTGGCAAGTTCAGATTTTCCGGGCGTAAAATGGCAGGAAAATAGAAACAAAAGTTACGCCTGGAACTTTCAGGAGAAGTAAAAGCCTCTGATTGGTCAATTCAATTATCAATTAAGGGTCATTTCAGATAGGAGGTTATGTTTGAATTTGATCATGAAGGAGGGAGTTTAGTGTGAGTGAAACAGGAAATGCAGATATCTCAATGTTAAGGCTTTTACACTTCTTGAGGATGACACAGTGTCTGCTGGTAGGTGTGATCATGAATATCTAGTACCTATTTGAGTAAATTTGATTATGATTATGTACAATGATAGTTATAACTGGTTGACCCTAAAATTACTTTAGATATTTGAGTTTGTCCATGCAGAAATTCTGAGAAATATCTGTCTGATAGAGGCTGCAGAATTGTATTCAGTCAGTAACTGAAATGTTTCAATATAATTATTGGAGTGATAAAATGTACAGGTATTGTAAAAAAAATTTAATTCTAAATACACACTCAATCATGTTTTAGTGTCCCTAATACACAAAATTCATGTTATTTTTCTATACTTGTTAATGATATATGTTAATGACCTGTCATTATGTTTTCTTACAGTTCAAAAAGCTAAATTTTTAGCTTTAACATTGTAAATCATAATCTGAATGTTTTTCTTTGTTAACATGGTAAATATATAGGTTTTTAGGTCGCATAGTATTATATAATAATAAGGACATTCCAGGCGTAATTCTATTCCAGGCGTCATTTTAGTTTCCAGGCGTAATTTTTTTACGGGCGTCATTTATTTTTCCGGGCGTAGCTCATTTGCATTTTTCGCCTCAAATTCCTGCCCATTTACGCTTGGTTTCCGTCTAAGTTACGCCCGGAACTTGTGTATCACCATATATGTAGAGAGACAAATTGAAGCCTCTCCAAGTACGCCTCAATTCCCCCTATATTCCAGGCGGAACATTTCGTACAGGTATAATTGACTGCGGTCTGCTGGAGCAAATAATGTTAAGTCATATAAAATGAGAAAACAACATTCTCTGAATTCTTTCTACATTTTAGATGCATAATGCTACCTTTTTACTCATATTTTAAAGTAGTGAGTGTAAAAAATAACCTATTGTTAATTTTTACACAGAAATCTGTGAAAAATTATGTAAATTCTAATTCTAATTTTAAAACTGTGTGTTTCCCAACAAAAAGTTAATAATATCACATATTCTGTTGAAATATGCCTTTTAAAAATGAAAAATGTCTTAAATAAGGATTAAAATGATTTTTCATAATCACCTTCAAGGTATCACACCGGTATTTGTTTTCACTATATAATTCTATATAGAATAAAAAATCGTTAAAAATCAGGTATCTGTTTACGAGGTGTTAAACATTACCTCTCACATTAGCTAACACCAAAAAAACAGGGTACCCACACGGCATTTTCGGACTTTTTCCATCTGCAAACAGGGCTACCGTCAAATCCACGTGTTTTCACTTTGTTTATAAACACCTCGAGTGCATCTCAGGAAGTAGCCTCCTATGCCCTGAAAAAAATAGTTCCTGTCAAAAACCATTATTTATTCACAAAGTACATAAAATTTACTAGGCACAGGTACCAAAATTGTTAAAATGGCTTGGAAGAAAATAGGAAAACGCCTCAAAAGAAAAGAAAATTAATTTTATATATATGGACCTACATTTGACTAAGTTCATTCTGATTGGTCAATTACCGGTGTGATAACTTTAGACAGAGTCTGTTGTCTAAATTAATTGATCACTGAGCCCGACTTTTTGAAACATTCTTCCGATCCCGATCAAATTGTACATAACATTCTGGAGAAACAGAGAACTGCTGTTAACTCCAAGACAGTTTTTATACGCCCGATGTTTTGTGCATATTGTTTTTGTCCTGTCTGTCTGTTTAGCTGTTTGTCTGTTTGTCTGTTTGTCTGTCTGTTGTCAACTTTAATGTTCACCATAACTTTTGAAACGTGAGACTAAGAAACTTTATATTTCGTTTTAATACTCCACTACATAAGCACTTTCAACTGTCACCAAGGTCAATGACCTTGTGACCTTGATTGTGACCTTTATGCTAAAAATATCCTGTTCGAACTTTCGCCATAACTTTTGAACCGTGAGAGATAGAGACTTAATATTTGGTATGCATACTAATAAGTCACTTTCAACTGACACCAAGGTCAATGACCTTGTGACCTTGACTGTGACCAATGTGCTAAAAATAGCTTTTTAAAAAAATATTTCGCTATAACTTTTGAACCATAGATGATAGAGACTTAATATTTGGTAATGCAGACTCTATTAGTTAAGTGCTTTCAAATCACACCAAGAACAATGATCACGTGACCTTGACTGAGATTCATTTGCTAAAAATGCTTTTTAGAATTTTGTTGCCACCGGGCGCTACTCACAGTGTTTCACAAATAGTCTTGTTCTTGATGAAAAAATTCTAAGTCCAGAGCTCCGTATTTTTTCCAGATGAAAAATATTCTAAGTTAAGAGTTCAATATTTTTTCAGATGAAAATTACACTAAGTCCAATTCTCCGTATTATTTCCGTATATTTTCTGCTTTTCCATATTGTTAATTCTCTCCGTATTTTTTCCCCCCACATTTTTCCGTATTCAAAATAAGGAAAAAATGCGGAATAATGCGGAAATCTGGATATCTGAGGTGCGTGTATGAAACAGGGTCAGAAATTCTCATGACACAATTCAAAAACGGTTCCTTGTAAGCTTAATTCACACCAAACCATGTGACATTGACGCTGTTACTTTGAAAAATAGGGAGCAAACATTGAAATTTATTCATAATTGCAATATCTTAAATGGAATAGCAATATTTATCATTATCTTTTAATTTTACGTTTTCCAGTAATATATTTCCAAATTGTGCACAAAAAGTGTAAAAATTTAAATTTTTTTCGACATCTTTGTATTTGTATTATTAATAAAAAGCAATTCATAATACTATGAATATTTGAAGGGTAAAATTATTTAAGGAATCACTGTTTAGTTAGTATAATATGCCAGGGTAACGATATGCAAAAATAATCCCATGTTTCCCACTATCGTTGATGTCCCTGGCATACGGGGGTAGTTAGCAAATTATTGAGACATTGTGTATATTTTTCTTTCTTATGAACGTCTTTCGTTGAAAGTTCGCATATACGTTTCACAAACAATAAGAATTTATAAAAGTAATAAATATTTTATAAATATTAAACTGCTTATCTTCAATGGTCTATAAATGTTTCAATGGTAGGGGTTTCCGGGGCAGTCACAAAATCAAATATTTGAAAAAATTTAACAACTTTCAAACCCCCGGTGCACCCATAATAAGGGCGAAAATAATTCAATTTAAAAAAAAAATAATTTTCAGGTTTATTTTTATCACATGTTGTGTAAGTTTGTTATAATTCTGATAAAGTGCGGTGAATATTTATAAAATTAAATTAGGCGTGGAAAAAATTTCTGATAAAACGACAAAATGGAATTTGACGTCAAGGCGGGGCAGCGGGATAGTTAAAATTTTATGTAGCACTATTTAAAACATTTTCCAGACTGACCAACCTGCTAAAACAGTAACAACAAGGCTGCAAAACATGTTTTTAGGATTTATTAGTCCATGATTATTTATTTATTGCTGACCAATAATTGAACCAGGCAAAATCAGAAGCTACGGACGACCAACAATTTTGACCGAAAGAAATCAACAACATTGACCTGCTTTGCCTATAAAAGCACTGCATGATGCAAATTCATTCTGAATTTATACTGTATGACAAATGAAAATTTTACATTGTTGAAGAAACAGCACACATTTTTAAAAAGAAATCGTTTAAAAAAAATTTAGTTTTGTAATGTTATATATATGATGACAAAGATAAAAGAGTAAACGCTTCCCTGCTGTTTCACATGTGAAACATCTCCGGCTGCCATGACGTCAAATGACAGCCGGATGCTGCTCGAGGTCGACAGACAAATGCATGAACTTATCTAATTATCCTACAAATCGTAAATTTTGCATAATTGTTTTGTACTTTAATTTCTTAATTAAATGTTGACGAATTTTCCTGAATTCACCTCTGCTCATCATAGAGTTAAAGTAAATGTCTCCCTAATTTTCGAACAGCCCTCATACTTAACTTACTAGACAGTGTTTCCTCATATTTCCATTTCATAATGGAATAAAACTGTAGATTTAGATTTAAAAAATTATGACGTAGATTTAAATTACATGAGGACTTTTATGCCAACTTCAAAAGTTATCGTCAACTTAAACTCAAAGGCAACCGAGATTTAAATGCATATTTGAACTCTTTACCATCAGACAAAGATGGGTACAACATTTGAATGCCTATTATATTGAAGGCCTCCTTAGCCATTGACCTGTAGTCCTGCCTACTTTACACTGCGGAAGAATTATCAAGAGTTCAATTCCGCTTACTTTCAAAAATTTATCAAAGAGAAAAAAAAAATAGAAATGGAAATATAAAAACAATTACTTATCATTGACTAAACATAAAATAAAGTACACGAGCATAAAAAAAAATTATCGTCAATTAAAAAAAAAATGTATTTTTGTTGGTACATTCATTACAATATCATAACCGAATTGAACAAAGATACTTTCCTGGGACTTTCAAAATTAGATGCTGTATATATAATTCTTCAAACATTCTAGTCTTGATAATATTAAAAAACTTAATTAACATTGTTTTTATATTTTCCGTTTCTACAAATTAATTCAAGTGCTTTATACAGGAATCGGTTTATACATATCAAATGATTATGATATCATTTTAATTCCAAATTTAAGCACACAAATAAAAATGTTTTAATTATTCTAGGACAGTAGATTACAATCCTCTGGAATGTGACTGCATCTTGGCCGTTTTTGTCAGGTTTGCCGAAACAAGAAACTTGACGTTGGGAATTTTATCTGAACCTACATGTTTAACTCCCAATCAGACAGGAGTAGTGTTGCGGAATCTCACCTCAGAGGATATGGATTGTGACGTCACTACAGCAACAACACCAATAAAGGAAACTTCAGGTGAAATGATTATTTTCTTACTTTAAAAACTCTCACTGAATTGTCTGCCTTTTTTCTTTAGACAACATATGCTATAATGGACACCTCATTTTGGACTCAATTGAAGTTGAAAGGTCGGTAAGGTATTCAACATTTAGTAACATCGATGTTGATAGGGGCGAGAAAGCAAGTGAAACACAAGAAATAATTAAAGGGGCATATTAACCTACTTTTTTGTTTGTACTTGTAAATATTCTACTTTCAATTAAATTGGGTGAATCTGATTCGTTGAGAAACATTTCCTTGAAATAAAAACACTATTACCCGCTGAATAATGAAGCCTCAGCCTCTATTAACATTTTAACATTGTTTGATGACGGGTGATTTTCCAAAATAATTGTTGACTGCGAGAAATTTATGCGCGCAAGGTTCTATGTAATATGTATTTGTATAAAACTTTGTATGATATCATAAAAAAATATTTTATTCGAAACCCACCGTCAACCTCGGATGCGTCTCTGTTGACAATGGGTTTGGGGCGAAAATGTTCAATGTTACTCTTCACTACCTATATAGTTATACAATATCATTTATCTTTATTTTATGAATACTTACCCATAAACGTAGAGTATGGTAAGCTTCATATCCGTTCTACAAGGTAATCATACTGTTACCAAATATGGTAAGGTATGCAATTTTTTTTATTCATGAAAATCTTAAATGGGATCTTTTTTTTATCATTTTCATCAAAATTTAACTGCACGTCAGAATTGTTTCATGGATACTTGGTAAACTTTGCACACTAGAAAAGAGATTTTATAGCTTACAGATAGAAAGGAACATAGATTTAATTTGAGGAAGAGGGGATTTAGCAATTGTTTTAGAGGACTTGAGTGAAAACTAATAAAAAATCTCCGTGGTATTAAATACTTATTTCAACGACTATCGTAGTGTGTTTTCATATAATTTCTTAAATCTGAATAATAGTGTGACTGAGAAAAATATATAAAAAAAAAAAAAAAGTGAATATATGTCTGACTTTTATTATGCTTTGGAACCTCATACGCAAATGCACAGAATCTTCTATCTTAAAATGGTATTCAGCAGATTTTGCCCGATTAAAATGAAAAAATTTACGGTGTTTTACATCATTGATCAAAACTAGAACGTGATTGGTGTAATGCTGGAAAGGAAATAATGAAAAAAATGTAATTAAAATCCTCTGTACCATGTCAAAAAAAAAATTACAATGGATATCAAGGAAGCATTTCCACGGTTGGAGAGAGAGAGAGTTACAGAGAGAGAGAGTGTGTGTGTGTGTGTGTGTATCCATTTAAAAATTAATCAGTCACATAAAAGATTTATTGGAAACGGTTGGTTTCTTTTTCACAAAATCTTATGGATCCAAAATTAATAAATTAAAAAGAGAACTTAAAAATGGAAAAAAATCACTTCATATCAAAATCGATTTGCGCCTTATTAACCGTCTACAGATGCGATATGCAACTAAATTGTTTCGTTCTTTGCGCTAAGAGAAAATGATTCACCTGATTTGGTTACCTTTTAGGTAAGTTATTCATTCATACAATACTCTATTCAAAAATATTTTTATGAAAGATTATTTGATTAAACCGTACAGAAGAAAAAAAAAACCCTTTTAATTATCAATTCGTTTTCATTAATATGATCATGTTCAGCATATTGAGAATCACATTTAACTGTAATAAAACAATTGTCACTAATGAAAGCACCTGAATAGGTAAGATCATTGTTATATATTCAATTACATTTACTTGTTCATGTGTACTTCAAGATCCAGCGATTTATTCAAATTGAATTTAACCTGTTCGTTTGCATTCTTTTATTTACAGAAATAGTTTTAACAACTGTTCAAAGTACATATAAATGCATGCAGAGTCTCATTGGTAAAAACGCTGAAAATATTGCATCCTTCACTAATTTCCTTGATAAGCACATTTTTCCTTATTTTCTCCCTCTTTTCTGTTTGTTTTAAAGTCACATTTCATTTAGAAAATGTCCATGATAATAATTTTAATTCAGTAATTTTTTATGCTTAATAAATCTTCATTTTCCAATCTTTTTTTCTTACAGAGTTCAAAGAATATTTTATTTATTTCTCTAATAAGAAATTATTATTATATTTATTAAAGAAAAGCTAAAAATAAATAAATAAAAGAACAAAGAAACAAAGTCATAAAATAAAGTCATTTTTTCTTACCTTTCCTTTGACCTTGACCTGACTTCTTTAAAATAGTGTTTCGCTCAGTTAAAATTATACCGTGTTCAACATGCAACGTATCTCGTTTTCTATGATTTCCTGTGGATATGCAGGTCTTTAAACTAAGTACAGGCCTACTGTTTACACAATTCCTTCATCAATATTCATGAAAAGACTGAATTCTTAATTAATTTATAGGATAATTAAACGAGTTCAGGTGAAATTATAGATATGCACATATCTATCTACATGTAACTGGAGCAGCATCGCTACGTCAATTAAACGTCATGTCAGTCGGAGATGTTTTCGAATGTAAACCGATCTGGGAGTTTTTAGCGTTCTTTCTCTATTATTGCATATAATTTCCAGAAATCAAATGTCTCTTTTTTTGAAAAAATCTTTAGAAAATAAAATTTAAAAAGAGTGTGCTTGTGCTACCTTAGAATAATAAAAAAAAATCATGAAGTGTCAAATACACGTTTAATTAGCATATTGCATTACCGATTAATGCAACACAGGTCAACGTTATTTATAATGCGAAATAATTGATGGTCGTACGGTGATTTTGTTTTTACTCTTGTTAAATATTTTGCAAGATAAAAATCATATCAATGAAAAAAAAAAAAAATAAAAATCACTAGGCATGCTTTTCTTCATTGTTATAGTTTTAGCAGTTGGAAAGAATTCTTCATAGCTCTACTGCGCCGCTTTGACGTCAAAATCCATTATGTCGTCGTTTTCATATATCTATGCCGCGCTTAAATTTATCCATGCTTTCCGTAATTCCCATCGAATTTTAAATAAACTTGCAAAAAAATATAAGAAAATGAAATTCAAAAATAATATCCATAAATTAAAATATTTACGCTCTCATCCCAGTATTTGAATGCTGGTATAACATTTTTTCAATATCTGATTTTTTGGTAAATAGTGTGCCGGGCAACCCTACCATTGAAACAGTAATATACCACTCTGAACAAGAAATAGTTTTTTTGTTATATACCGGGTATTTTTACTATTAATAAAACTTTGATTAGTATTTTTCAAACGTATAATATGCAAAATTTCACCGGAAAACGTTCATTAAGGGAAGGAATATACACATTGTCTCAATAATTTCCCAAAAGCCCTCGTACGTGAGAACTATTCAACTTTTTCTCAATTTGATCTTTCTTCGACATTGACCCCACTTTTCTTAAATTATTGTGTATACGCTAATAAATATTATTCAACTTAATCAACATTTTATGACCTTGAACTTTCTTTTCCTGTCTTAGCTTGACGTCATTTTTCTCGTGCCAAACCTCATATACTGTTACATACAGACTTCAAAATGGTTAGCGCACCTTTAATTTATATTTATTTTACATTTATACTGTGTATAAAATATTAAAGTTTGATATTATGAAATTAATATTATTACATTCAGTACTTTGTGAAGTGGTACAGGCTGTCCCAAAGGTGAAAACAAGAAAGATTGTCGTAAGTAGTAATCTACTACCAGCTCCTCCTCTAAGTCCTCAACCTATAGAAGATTCTGTCAACGAGTTATTTGCCTCAGAGGAGACTGATAGCGAGCAGGATGAATTTGAAGGAACTGGCTCTTGCCGTCGACCGAGTCTGATGGAATTGTGGAGAGTGACCTTGGGGAATCCTGATTTTCTTTTAGTTTCTAATAATTTATATGTCACATAAATGGGAAATCACACCATTTTGATTACTATTAATTTTTCCTTGAAAAAGTAAAGATAATTATGTAATCATATTTATCATTTTGTCAGTAAAGAACGTCTATCAGTATAAAGGTTTGAAGCACAAATGTCAACTTTTTTATATTACAGGGTCAATCGTGACAGGAAATTCCTTGTTTCTGCAGCTTATGGAACTCTTTGAAATTGTCTTCCTGTGCACAACCAACTTATGGGGAGATCAAACAACTGAAAGGATCCTTCATCTCCATCATGCAAGACTGCAGATCGTGTCTCTTCCAGCGGACTTTGAGTAGCCAGCCCCTAATTGGTAGCATTACAGAGGGTTATTTCGAAATATCATTGTGCATTTTTGGTTTTAGGATCTCTTCCAAGCAAAGCAGTCACAATGTTTAAGTTCTTGAACATGGCTTCCATCTCCAACGAGACCTTTATGTATCACCAACAGTTCTACCTCCAGCCAGCAGTGATCAAAGTACAGAGAGACCAGCAAGCCTCTGATGTACAAGAAGCACGGGTGTCGGGACGGCAGTTACATTAAGGTGGAGATGGAAGGGCATGTACACTGGCCATTGTGCTAAGTTTGGTAGCTACACGCTAATGGACCTCGAAGAGAATGTGGTGGTTGATCTGCAACTCATAAAGGTAAATACAATTATATATGATTCACTGTTATCTAAATTGTTTAATGATTATGAAAGAATTCGTTTTTTTTCTGTATTGTAAATTAAAGTGATACTGGAACTGCAATCTATTTTTTAATCAATTTCAGAGTAACGAAGTAGGTGGGAGTTGCAATATGGAGAAGGAGGGTTTAATCCGAGGAGATCGTTACATGGAACAAATGGGTTTAGCAAGATAGTGACTTACAGACGTCTTCAGGTTGCGAAATGGATGCGTAAGAACCTGCAAGATACGACGCATAGCATCGATGTATTGCATGTAGCAAAAGGTTTCCCTATTTTAATAAATCGTTACTTTTTCAATTGAGTGGAGAAAATGTTGCACATAAAACATGATAAATGTAAAAGCATCACTAAATGGTAACTTAATCAGTCAGGCTGAACATATAAGTTATATTTTAAGTTTTAGGATTCAAGAAGAAGCTGGTGGTACTCAGCAAAGAAAATGATTGCGAGAACCAAAGAGAGTGGATAAAAAAGTCTAGTAAAGCATTTGTATTCGGTACCGTCCTCAGCACTTGGTGACAAAGACAGTGAGCTAAAATGAGAAAAATGGACCAGGCCAGTAATACGAACCTTGGGACCTTGGCCCACCTACTTGACGGAAGAGATGGTTGAGACCAGGTACATGTAAGATCCTTTTATTACAATCACCCAAGTTCTATAAGGGCTATTATTTATTGCAATGGATCAAAACATATTTAGGAGTGGGGTATGACTTAGTGCAACGTGTTTGAAATGTAAAAAAAAATATAATACCGATTTTTTTTTCATATTTAAATTTCACATTCTTTAAAATTGAAACATGTTTGTATCTTTCAGGAACCAAAGTGATGGAGAAGTTAGAAATCATTGCATGCAGATGAAGAAGGACATCCACATGCTCTCATCATCATTTCAAACTTCAAATGTAGAGGCATTCCATTCAGTCATAAACCAGTTTGCGCCAAAGATGTATAAATTTTCCTCTTTTGGAATGCAAAGTCGGTATGTTGTCTTGCTCATTGAGCAATACTTTACATGTATACCATTTATATTTCTTATACTCCGTCATTATAAAGAGAAATTCACATACAGGAAATAATATGATTTACTTATAAATTATTAACAAAATGTTTTCAATTATAGCTTTGCCTTAGCAGCACTTCACTACAACGAAAATTCCATTAAGGATGAGGCAGCCACATTAGAGGGGAATCTTTAATACAGCATTGTATTTCCAAAGCACTAAAAGAGGGACTACACTGTGGATAAGGTGAAGACGAAAGGTACATGTACTTATGGTTAATTTATCTTATATCTTCATTGTTATATCACAGATAAATATATACATACAGATAAAAGTAACATGTACAGGTTTATCATATGGTCATTAAGATTTAATGGACATAAATTCTTTTTTAGAGTATATCGATTTTCTAACAAATGCTGCAATAACAAGGACCATCAACATGAAGATGCCACAATTTGGGGATCCTGGAGTTTCGCCACCGCCACTGTGTGACCAGTATTTACACCCTGAGAAAGACGATTAGGTGAGTCATCTGCTGACAAGGTTCCGGAAGAATTAGGCCATGCGGAATCCTTGGTATTCACCATATTCTGGACTGCACAAGGAGGAAGCGTAACACGCAGGTTTCTCCCAAACCATATCCAGCACCATCTAGCCAGTTCCCAGTAAAGCACCCGCCTGTAAAATACGAGGATTAAATCATTTTTGATGAAAAAAGTCCACTACTCCTTCCATTATATTTTTATAATATCTTAGTATGAAAGGACATATGTACGTAATAGATACCTTTGTAGACTTTTACTGTTTTGTTTACGTATTTTATGTTAACGTTTTTAAATATCCTGTTTTGATTACTTTTTATTTAGACTTTAAACTATTGTTATCTTGTTGGTTTTATTTATGAATTGTCAGTTATTTCATTTTGCTGTCATTTTTTTTAAAATGATTTCTATTGTTGTTGTGTAGTTTGTTTTGTTGTTTACTCTACATTTTTTAGTTTAATCTCATTCTTTGTTTAATATATGCCGTGTTATTCAATGTCAAATTCTTGCCCTTTGGCTGTAGATCAAGATAGATTATTCTAACATTGTTGTTGACTTTTAACTTATGTACATCTTGTAGGGGGGTGTTAAAAAGTTCAGTTAATTTCACATTTTTGTTTTTTGTTTTTTGTTATTGCTTTGTTTTTGCATTACTATCTAGTTGTGAATTTTGAACCTTTCGTGTGAGTTTTAATGGGACTTGTTTGATATGCATGTATATACAAATCAGTTTTTGATCTTTGAAATCTACAATTCATGCAGGCATGATATACATATATATTTAAAGTTATTACTACTAATGACATGGTATATTGTTTTTATATTTTAATGTTGTCTCAATCATAAAAGATTCTTAAACTGGTGAAACCTTATTTCCGTTTTTTGTCTTCATTTTTAAAATTTATTTTTTTTGTTCTGAACATTATACTAATTATAATCTGCATTTAAAAGGCAATTATATATGTACAAACTTGTTAATTTCGGAGAGTTCTTCATACTGTTGTCGATATACATACAATGTAGTATGCAGTACGTAAAACTGATAGATGGAGAGAGACCAGTTAGAAACCATTATGTTCTTTGATGCATGGCTTGTTGGATCCTCCTCAGGTTCCGTCATTTCCTGGCATTCTCTGCAATAGTAGTCATATGTGGACAGCGATCAAAGTTGCACCTAAAAATATTTTACTTTTAATGTAAGTGTAATAGGAGAGTATAGATGTTGCAATTTTGAAATGATAAATTACTTGCGGTTTGAATATGCTTATCAAATTTAATTCAACCATGAGCTTTTTTTAAGGGGGTCTGGGGGATACCATACTTGTAACAACTGACAATTGATAATTGGTACAATAAATTATTTGTTTCAAATTCCATAAACATTTTCTTTTAATTCTGAATGACAAATTGCGTTACAAATTTCAAATTGACTACAAGAAATAAATATTCCTATTTAAGTTTTTGTAAAACATACCTATGGACTGGTCATTGGTGTACAATTGGAATTTGTGATTTTTAAAAGTATGAAATAAGTTAATATTCAAATTGAAAAGTTTAATAGTTAGATACTTAAAATCTATACTAGGATAAATAGAGTTTTTCAGGTCCCCTATTTAGATCTAGAGATATAAAAGCTTGACTGATGTAGGGAGTTATGTAAAATCAAACCCCACATCTAGTTTCAATGAATAAATACAGTCATCGTAAAGAGCTGTGGAAAACTTCTTCAGATAGCCAGTCATTCGGACTGGCAAGAAGACAAAATATACTCGTCTGAAGTGATTTTTTCCGGTCCGAATTAGTATGTTGCAAAAGAAGGATATGTTTTGGAGGTTCATGTTTGCTCTGCTCCAATTATTTACTGCTAAATGAATTTGAACGGACTTGGAACTTCAATTCTCTTCGTTATTTTATATGTTTCAGTGCTTAATTTTCATGAATAACAATTAATGAATAAAATGTATAATGCAGAAATAGTTTTTAAATGAATAATCTACAAAAATTGATATTTTTCAAAATTTAATGAAATAATGACAACTTACCTTTGTAATTCTAAAAGAAAATATCCCGAAATGTCTGTCCATTCTTCCTGTTATGCTTGAAGTCCCATTAGGCATATACTATTACAACATAACAAAAAAATGTCCAATCTAGCGAAATTCAGAGACAAACTTATATTTTTATTCGGGACTAAGCGCGTTAGTAAAATCCTCACCACTAAAAAGCGCTTAGTCCTGAATAAAAGTATAAGTTTGTGTTCCTTTAAAGGGCGAAGAGAAAAATCTTGAAATACATTCTCAAGAATGTGTGAGCAAATCTTCCTCTCAAGAACCACTGAGTAAGGAAAAGATCAAACTGATGTGAAAATATTAAGAAATAGTTTAGATAATATATTGATTGAACCATGACACATAGAGGCTAGCTGAGCAATAATATTACATTGAAGTTTCATGATGGGGAAAAATAATGAAGGGCAGTGCAATAATAATTCAGTCGAGCGTTTGACCTGTGGGACGCATTTCGTTTTGTTTAATAAAACAATGATCCCAATGTATGAATGTTTTCTGCTATACGAAAGGAAAAACTATGAAGCACTAACTAAATTTCTGGCGGATCATACAAATTGTCCAAGTGGCAATTTTTCATTGCCATAGGAAAAAAAGTACGTTTGCTGATTGGCCAACAAGCAAAAATCGAAGTTAAACGAAGCTGAAGGAAAGGAAGTAAAAATTCATACCCTGTACTTGGAGGTCGAGGAAGACGAAAAAAAAGATCAGATGTACCGGACTGGAACAAATGTGAACAAGTATTTTGCATTATGATTGATTCTAGTCGTAATTGTCAAAATCATAGTCATTATCTTATTTAAACGGTATAATAAGCAGATATTCTGATGATATAAAATATGATTTCATTTTTTGCAATTGTTTCTTAGTAAACTAGTTTATTTATTGAAATTGTTATTTTTGGCATAAACTAATTTGTTCCTTTAGAATGCTTCACATGTATGACTTTCAGTATTCATTTTATAAACTTTCGTTTCCAAATATGCTGTAAATTATAAGTAAAAGTACTTTTAATGAAATGATATTTTAGTACTTGAAAAATTACATGATGAACTATTTATATCTTTAAATCATTGAATCATTGAAACAGTGCAATATAAGTTTATTGCGCGATAGACAATGTACAATGAATAAACAATTCACCAATTACACAAACTACAAGTAAAAATAATATAGTTATGTCAAACAGTGTTGAAGCTCATGTATGCATTTAAACAATACAGATCAGATGCAGAACAAACACTTCTAAAAAAACACCATAGACAATGTGTGTGTGTGTGTTAATGATCTGTATGAAAACGTCAATCTGCATTTTGACTTATTGATAGATTATATTGTTGAAAAAGTCATTGTATCGACCATAAACTTGGAAAATGACAACTTTAAACGACATGTGTTGACATTCTTGTTTCATTAATATGTTTTAATATAGCCTGTCTCGTCTTAGAAATTGTTCACATATAGACCATGTTCCTGCGGTCCGAATCAACTGAGAGAAATAAACGCATCATGCATGAGATAATGGTATCTTAGTACATCAATTAGTAAGGGAGGCTCAGAATTGAAAAAAGATAAAGTCATCACATTTATTATAAAGTTTGTTAGGTTATCATGAACTTCTTTTCAAGTAAAGTTTCAAAAGATGAACAAATGTACATGTGTGGGACTATGATTTTTTTCTTATATTTTAAGCTAATAATCGATCGAGTCGACAAATGAATTACAGTAATCGAAAAATCTCAATGTCCAGTTGAAGATCAAGGCGAATATTCTTTTCATGTACAAGATTTTGAATAAAATTTGCTTCATATGGAATGAATATAAACAAATATCATATAAAAATGAACATAATCATTTATTAATCACATAAATACACTACATAACATGTTAAAGTACTGTTTTCTATAAATTAATAACAGGTTTTGTTTACTTAACGAAAGTAGAAATACGTATAATAAATAGTCTGTCAAAGGTTATATTAAAGCCATATATGGCGTATGTACAATGAAAATTATTATACTAAAATTATAAGAACTTATTATTTGTATGATTACTTTATATAAAGATAGAACTTTTCCGTAAATTACAAAATCTAGGTCAGTTGCGTTATAAAGATATCACAATTTAATTTGGATTCTCGGAATTTTCTCCGGCTCGGAAGAAAATATAAAAGATTTAAATAACACATTATATAGAAGATATAATTGTATTATTAGGTGAAACGAGGAGTTCTCCGTGTTCAGAATTGTATGAAAAGCCTTAATTTAAATGTATTAACTATATTTCTTCACTTAATTTTGTATTTTTCAAAAATATATTTTTTGATCAGTTACGCCATATATGGCTTTAAGATGCATGTGAAATCTGCATAGTTATTTAAAATCACAAAAAATGATACTAGATGATACTTAAAATACTTAATATCATTATTACACAACGTATTTACACTAGTGCATTTACAGTCAGTAAAAAGCATAGGAGGGTTTATATGTTCAAAATGAAAACAGCGTTATTCAGGATTATTTAACGTAGAAGAATTCATCATTTTATAATTCAAAATATAATGAATAGATATATGCAGTATATCTATAACGTAAGGTTTATGTACATTGTCGGTGAAAGAAAACACGTTAAATCCGGAGTGTCCATTTCTTGCATGTTCATCAATATAATGAAAAAGTTTTCCAAACATGCATGTATAATGAAACAAACATCAATTAAGTTTCTAAAAATTATACAGCCTGTATTTACATGCAATCTTTATATCTGATGCACTGTAAAGCGAGAAGAATCCACTTATAACATCATTGAAGAAAATACGGAAGCTATTGAGACTCAAGATGTATAATATTAAAGAAATACAAAAATTTTTAAAGTTAGACAAACTCCGAAGTGTTTCCTGTATTCTGAAAGATTTCCGTTTGATAACATTTAAAACATTTAAATATGAATGAATATTTAATGATCAATTTTTTTTCACTTCTTAAGTTGAAAACTTGACACAAAAATTGAAATTTGTATGCATGATCCATAGTTTTACTTTAATTGACGTTTGCCTGATCATTGTATAGGCCTCGCGTCAAAAGTGGCCAGCCACCAGGGAATGTTTGCTCCTCCTGGATCCAACCTCTGAAATATTGTTTATCTTTTCAATCAACCCTAAGAGAAGGTTATTTTAATAACTCCAAATTTATCAGTCAAATTAACTAGAATTTAACTGTCAGTGTTTATATATGAATCAGCATGATGTTTAAGATCAAATCAATACAAAACAAGCTAATTAAGAGAATTTGTGTCCCCCGCTTAGGGAAAAAGTAAATCATGCACAGTTCGGGGGGCGGGGGGGGGGCGGATCCCCTTGACTGAATTTGTAGAATTATTAAATGTATACATGTATACTAAAGCAAATAAAATATGCCAATATGGATAATTTATAAAGATTTGATTGCTTAATCTTTATTATGTGTATAGAAGATTCTTTTTATATAGAATATTTTTCACACTGCCATGATGATTTTATGAGTTGGTATAAGCCAGACCTCATATATTTTTCATTTCACATATTGAATACTATCATTCAGTAAAAAAAAGTATTTCGAAAAAAAAAATTGGACAGTCCAAGAGATGAGAACCCGGGCCCTCTCACGCATGAAGCGAGAGACATTTTTGTTTCTCTTTTATTGAAGCGAGAGACATACCGCTAGACCGCGGAACTGCTTTATTCTGACACAAATTATATGCAAAGATGAAGTCAAATTCATGTATAATATTCACGTTTGTGTTGTCAAAAGTTACACAATGCATGGTGTCTAATTCAACCTTTGTTAAACAGTTCTAATTGCGTGGACCCTGAGGTCCACGCAGTAGATATATAAGCGAGGTTGAACCGGATGCCCTGGGCAAACGTCAGCCTACGCATGCGCGAGAATTCTAGAGAGTTCCAATCGGCAATCCTCGGCTGACTCCGCTGCACCAATCGCAACTTCTCGTGCCTTTCCGACAAGTTTTTTGATGATAAGACCTAGATGATGCGATTGAGAGTTCATTGGCGGATCCAGATTTCCAATCACATACACAACAACTTGATACAAGCCTGTAGCAACGGCTTTCCAAGTGGGGGAGTGGGGGGGGGGGGGGAGGTCTCTGAAAAAAGAAAATCTGCGTACTTAAGACCTGTGCTACATGTGTACCATCAGCTTTAATTTTCTAATGTTAGATTTCTTCCAAACAAATCTAGAATACTAGTATGTGTAAAATCCCAGTCATTATGGGTTAAATGTATCGACATGGCCCAAATTTAAAATGACAGAACTATATGCCAATCGGAGATTAAAGTAACAAAATTTTGCTATGAAAGTACATGTAGTATCAGTCAAAGTAGGCATATCATTGTAGAAAATGCGAACGAACCTACATGAATATTCAATAAACTTAGAATCTTTTTTTCTTTAATTTTCGGTTAGAAACACCTTCATAAATAACGACATGTAATTCAATATATACTAATAAAACAAACCGGACGGGACACTTTGCGAGGGGTACGAGAGGCCTAGAGAGGTTTGGTATAAAATGACTTTGCGAAAGCTAAAAATCTTCTTGAAATATCACCCGGAAGGATAGTGTTTCATACAGACAGAATGTATCAATTAACGACCTTGAACTTTGACCTTTTGACCTCAAAATCAATAGGGGTCTTCCTTAGGCCACAGGGAGTTGTTATATAAAATTTTATTGCAAAAGCTCAAAAGGTTTTCGGGATATCGCGCGGAAACGAAAGTGTCATAACAGACAGAATTTGCAAATTTATGACCTTGACCTTTTGACCTTTTGACGGTCAAAATCAATAGAGTTCCTCTTTAGTCCATAGGAAGTTGATTTGCAAAATTTCATTGCCAAAGCTCAAAGGGTTCTCGAGATAGCGTGTGGAAACGAAAGCCTTACAGACAGAATGACGGACGGACGGACCCAAATTAATATCCCTCACTTTTCAAGCGGGGGACAATAAAAGCTGCTGCCTCAAAAACATTGGTTAACTTTATGCTTAAAATCACCCTGTAGATATACCCATTGATTGATTAACACTTGATGTTCCATTTTAAATATTGAAGAAAATATAGATACTCAGTGCTTTAATTTTCTATTCAAATGTTCCATTTTAAATACTAAGAAAAACAGATACTTAGTACTTTAACTTTCTATTAAAGTGTTCCATTGATATTAATAAAAATAGATACTCATTGCTTTAATTTCCCATTAAAAGTTTCTCCTAACAGTTTTTGAGAACTTGCTTTATGAAATTGCAATGTTATTTTGATGTTACAGAATTGTCTTTCATCATGTTTCAACTGTTGTGAAATAAAGGTGAGAAAATCTTTACATACTTCTTATTTTGCAATTTCATTGATTTTACTTTCTTTTTTTTGAATATATATCATGTAATCGAAAACTTAAATCACTCGATTTTCATTTTCAAGTACACTTACTTAAACATTATTTATCCTTGCCTTAATCAAATGTCAAAGGATTTAAAAATAAAAGAAAAATCCATTTATTTCAATTTTGCATATAAAAATTAACTTAAGTATACTCAAAATTTAATTTTTTTTTTTTTTTGCGCGGCATTTAGTAACATTTTCCTTATTCTACCGTGAATTAATCCATTTTAGATTTCACGCTTAAGAAAAAAAACTTGGCATTCAAATCTGATACCTAATTAATGTTACTTTAAAAAAGGCAATCCTACGTATAAATAAATAACACACTTTTTAAATTATCAAGAACTTTATTTAGGAGAAGGATGCTAACACAACTGGAGAAGAACCAACCGAATCATCCCGCCTTCTTAAGGAGGAGAAAGAAAGTGATGAACAAAGCAGACGGGTAAAAGCAAAAATGTAGCTTGAAAATCAATACTTAAGGTAACAATGCTCCCCCGTGTCACAGCCCAAATGTCTTTCTTCAAAATATGTTTCGATAAGTTTTCTTCATTTACGTATTATTTAAAAAAACATGGTACATATAGCCCGAAGGAATAATAAAACACGTGAACATAATTTATTTGGCAAATGGTATTGCTTCATGTTTTTGATATAACGAACAATTATTGAATAGTTAAATTTTACTTGTCTAGATCCGAAATATTGAAAATAGTTTAAAATTTGTAGCTTTTTAAATTTTCCTACGCATAATACAGCATCGTTACTTGTACTAGGATTAATCCTACCTCTAACTATTTTTTATTTGATTGCCTGTGTATCTTTTTTAAGGTCTGTTCTATCGATAGCTCAGCTCATAATAATAAAAATTAAACGAACAGTATGTGAAAAAACTATTTTAAAATTTATGAAAATACTTTGTGTTAAATTATTTAACCGAATTGAATAAAGAAAGGTAATTGAGGAAGGTAGGTGTTGAATATAAAACAAACGTACGTCTATTAATATTCTTGAATTCGAGAAAATCCCCAAAATAATCAAATAACTCAAAAACAGCCCACTATACATAAAGTACAGTTGGATGAACTTTTGTAAAACGCATTTATGTACGTTTTCTCGATTTTTGATATGATATACATGTACATTATAGATAAATTTAGGGGTCCTGTCCACAAGTACATGTAATTTAGTAATCCATATACAAGTTTAAAAACAAGATTTTAAAGCCACAAAGAAAAAAAAAAATCAGTCTGGCAGGAGTATATATTAATTTATAATACAATTAATTGTTAACATTATATCATTCTTATGGTATAGCTTTTAGTACGGCTTATAAGGGTATGCACATTAAATTACCTTGATCACAAATGCCGCCTTTACTAAAGCAAGGAAAAATCATGCATGTCAATGAAACAATGAAAAATAAAACGTAATTAAGGTCTTCCGCTCAGGCGGAAGACCTTCTACTGATTCTGATGGTTAAGATTATTAAGGTCTTCCGTTTCCGGAAACCTTCTACTGATTCTGTTGGTAAAGATTATTATTCTTTTTTTTCTTCTACTTCCTAGAAGCCAACTTTGAGACCTCATACCTCACTCATTTCTCAACGGATTTCGCTCAAATTTTTAGAGGTTATAGACGTTTATAAACTCTATCAGAATAATGACTAAAATTTCAAAAAGTCACTTCCGGTTTTGAGTAATTTCCCTTTAAATGAAAAATCATAGGCTTTCGTTTCCGGTTAAAGGCTCAGAGACCACAAAAGCTGGAGCAAAAATTTTTATTTGTTTTAGATAACAGAAGGATTGAAGTTGTGCACATCGGTGGGGGTTTTTCGATTTCTAATGAGATTGTCAAAATACGTCCGGGGACGTCACTTCCTGTTAAACCGGAAGTAGTCAAAAATTGCATATTTTTGTTGTTCTTGACAGGTTTTTGGATATCATATGTCATTGGAAGCTTAAATCTTAATTTTCTGTCCGTTGACGGTACTTCCGGTCAAACCGGAAGTTGCCAAAAATAGCTTGTTTTTGGAAAAATGAACATAGTTTTGGAGGATTAAACCATTTTTCGACTTCATTACTTTTTTTTCAAATGAAAGTTACTTCCGGTCAAACAGGACGGAAGACCTTCTCGTTGCTTTGCAACGAGCTCGGCTCTAGTTCCCTATTATTCTTTTTTTTTCCTAGACGCCAACTTCGAGACCTCGTAACTCGCTCATTTCTGAACGAATTTCGCTCAAATTTTCAGAGTTTTTGGACGTTACAAAACTCAATTAAAATGTTTTCCTACATTTCAAAAATTCCATTCCGCTTTCGAGTTATTTCCCTTTAAGTGAAAATTTGGTACTGTTCGTTTCCAGACAAAGGCTCAGAAACGACAAAAGCTGGAGCAGAATGTCTACTGCATTTAAATACTACAAGAATTGAAGTTGCGCCTATCGGTTTTTCTTTTTCGATTTCTGCGCTCCAAACGGTGCTAGATAGGGGTCAAAAATGAGAATGCCCAAAAGCGCCAAATTTTACATATATTTCCTAGTATATCTTTTAAACTAAAAATAATTTGTTAAGACATATTTCACAAATATTGTGCATAATTTTAAGATCTATTATTTGACATCATTAAAAAGGGGCTGGCCCCTCAAATTAGGGGTCAAGGGCGCTGGAAATTTTTTGCTTTATAACTCAAAAACGGTAAATATTTCGATATGGTTATCGATTTGAAATGGGTTCTTTAACATCTTACTGATCTCATGAAAACGTTATTTTGTTCGAATCTTGTGTTATGAATGAGCAGCAAACTTTATGTACAGGTAACTGATTAGTTTTATACGGCAAGTGAAGAATTCTTTATGCGTACGCGTATAACACGTATACCTGAAATAAACTGGATAAAAATATATACTTAACTAAACTGAATGTTAAACTTTGTTGAAATAAAGTTTTTAACGTATTCTCTAGCTGGATGTCATACAGATTATTCAGAGACAACTTTCTCCTTGTATTTAGTTTGAATTACAAGACGGGAGATAGGAAAAATACTTATCATCTCTCATTCGATTAATACTCAATGTTGCATTATTTATAAATAAAAGAAAAAATAAGCTTAAAATAATTCACTGTCATTTTATTCAGGCATCGTGAATTTTCCTCGGACCTTGACTGCTTTGTTTACAGTTGTGCAACCTGTTTATCGATCGCACATGCATTGACCTATATACATTCCGGCGGTCAACATTACCGCTCTTTTATTTTTACGGGAGTCCTAGAGTTATCTAAAACGATGCTAGTCATCGATTTACTCAGTTTAAAATCAAGAATTTGTTATTTGCGTAAATCGTAAGAATATTTCTAGACACAAATATAAAGGTTTTCTTGAACATGTACGAGTATTAAAAGATAAAATGTCTGATTCTATTCTTTGACGAATGAATAAAAGGCGCTGCGATTTTGCTCAGGTACAGATGATTTCTCTGGACGAGTCCATTGGTTACACTGAAAGGTGACGCAGGATGACCTATCGATAACTCGGCCAATTTTGATAGAGATTGTAATTGCACATGTACATAAATTAATGTTGAATTTTACCCTTGTGAAGTCCATTATAGTTTCGTTATTTAAAGAATCGGGGATATCACTACTGCAACTTAATTGTTTTTAATTTGAACGGATGATTCTATATTATTGGAAAGGTACATATTTTTTAGGCGCCGTCGTCTCCCTCTCAACTTTGAAGTAATTGCAATCGTTATATGTATACGGGCCTATATCAAGTGATTCTAATTGTTGCTTAATTTATTTCAGAAAAAAAATGCGATGTTGTTAAAAGTAGCAATTACAATTAAACATGACAAATGCACTCAGTAAATTGTAAGTGGAAGTGACGTTTTCAATTTTCATGAAAATCGAAAATAAAATTAAGTAACTTTGAGTTTTGCATAATTTGCTACATAACTTATCATTGTTTTTTTCCGCATGATATGCTCATAAATTTCTTTGATTTCCTCAAATGAAAAGCTAGAATATCACAATGACACGATTGTATGTGCATGTACATAATATTAACTAAACTACATGCTGTTTTACACAGAAGAGCACCAAACATGAGCTTTAAGAATACGAAAAAAAAGAATAATTAGAAATTCTTCTAACAAATGCAAAATTTCTTCCTGTAATTTCATACAAATATTCCAAGCCTTTCTTTCGTGTTTATTGGACTAAAAGAGATTAAATTATTAAATTTATTCTCACTGCGATATGTAACCCCCCTGAAATGATACAATGCTTTCCTTCAGAGTCAAGAATGGCAGGCCAGGGCTGGTGATGAAATCCATGATTACTCCATAACCTATTATAATATTAACCAAAAAATCATACATGATATTGTTAATTCGAAGGTTGTCAAATAAATTTAAGAAAAGGTCGGCAAAGATGAGTATGCCTAAACTTTTTTATTCATAAACTTTTTAATTTCTAGAGTGTACAATCGAGCATTGAAGTGTGTACATGTACTATATGTACTATTTTTTTTTTGGGGGGGGGGGGGGGGTACCAGTTTTCGCTGCATTTGATATACTGAATTTTGCATTGCATTTCTGACAATTAAACAAAGTTAATAGAATATAATTGGTGACAGTAACACAAGTGATTTATAAAACGAAAGTCAAGCAATAAAACGTTAAAGTTTGTATTTTGAAAAATAAATCAAGTCAAGTCACATAAAACAAAGACAGGTTGAAACGCTCACACATGGACATACATACAAACGTTTAGGTAACTCGGAATAGTCCAGAGTAGAACTATATTTTCTTGAAGACGGAATGTCCAGTACATCTAATGTTCACGACCGGGATAGTTCACGGCAGTTTCATCACACATATGCAATTATCATACAAGTCGAACGCTCTTTGAGGTTGAGGATTGACACTAACTCCTTAGATAAATACTGAGTATCAATGTCCTTTTTACTGTCTTAACTTAACTTGATAGGTAAATAATTTTAGCATATGTTAAAAATAAGCTTTAGAAATAATTCTTTTCATAAAATTCAATTCTGTTTCATATCAAATGAATTTGTAAAGTTAACTTTATGACAATTGTCATGCTGCAGATCTGTAGCTCGCTAGCTGTTCTAAAAAAAAATTGAGATGGATCACCAGAGAGCTACAGTGCCATCCATATTATCTCAAGTTCAGGCTCAGAAGGACAATTAAAAACGGTTGTAAGGAATGTTTAAATGTAGAAAAGTTTAAGGAATGTGTTTGAATATAGCTTCAGTGCAATATTTTTCTAATATTTTCTAGTTTTTTATTCTTCGTATTTCTCAATTCACCATGTTTAAATAACCGGTATTTATTTTTATTAGGACACATTAATCCTTATTTTTCAACCAGTCTGACAGTGTCCATCTGTCACGAGAACTTTAAACTTGATAATAACTATTGAATGAGTTGAAATAGGAAATCAAATATACTGTGATTTTTAACCCCGTGACCTTGATCTTGGAGCTTGACCGACTTAAAAATAACAATACTTTAAATTGACCATAACTATTGAAAACTTTCATTTTATAAACATGTACAAGTAATACCTGTGTCAACGCCTTTGAAAATTCATTATGATTTTTGACTCTTTGACCTTGAAGTTTGACCCACTTTTCAAAAACATTAACCATAGTTATACCTTTTGAGAGAAAAGAGATCGATTAGGGCTTTTATTTTACCACTGTGTATTACCTGTAACAACATTTTTTTAAAATACCGATACGCTGACTTTGACAACGTGACCTTGAGGCTTGACTTACTTTTCACAATTTTAATCTTGATCATAACTTTTGAATGAGAAGAGATAGGGTTTTTGTATTCCACAAAAATCAAATGTATGTGACCTGTGATAAAATCATTTCAAATGCTAGCATATAATGAACTTTGACCTTGAAGTTTAACCGGCTTTAAACATTGTTAAAAATTGACCATGACTTTTGATAAAGAAAGGATAACACTTTCATACCTAGATTTACACATGTATACACGTGTTAGCTGTGACAAAGCCTATCGAAAAAAATATAGCTTAAGAATTCGTCAATACGGTAGCACACAAATGGCTTTGCTTATCACCAGCGTGTGTCATGGTGTGACGTAAGGTCATTTTAACAAGGTCAAGGTCGCAAACATTCCTTTACTATCTTTTTTAATAGTAAAACATAAATAAGATGACATCTACCCTTAAAAGATTGCTTTAACAGTAGAATGTGGCATGACCTTGACCCAAGGTCATTTCTCCTTGTCCGCAGCTCCGACGGAAGACCTACTCGTTGCTTTGCAACGAGCTCGGCTCTAGTTACATGTACTTTCTGAAAAGAAAACGTACATACAAGTAAATATTTCAGGTTCTCAACCTGGGTTAAGTACAGGGTGTCCCAAAACATATGTTACACATTTAATCATCTACATGTATAACTTTATCAAACCACATGCATTCACTAAGATATTTCGTCAACATATAGTGTATTAGCATACATTTTATCTGACAAACTGTCATGAAATTCTGTTCAAAATTCAGTTAAATATGATGTCCAAATGACGTCATCATATTTTTGATATGGAACCTTCATGTGAACAGCTGGTAGAAATGGTAGAAATTGTCAAAATTTACTATGGGTCTAAGTCTTCTACTTAGTCATTAGAACCATGAGAAAGCAACATCCTGTAATGAAAGTGTTCAGTAGAATACTGATTTACAGATTTGTGAGGGAGTTTAAAGTTAACGGCTTGACTTAATTCTGCTATTAGAAGACCAAAGAGTGCCCGTACCAAAGAGAGCGTCGATAAAATGATAGAGTTATTACTGAAACTTACAAAAATCCCTTAGACGGGTCCTGCATGAACAAGATATACATGAAGCACCTTTCGTAAATCAACTGTTTATAAAATACTCAAAAAAAATCTCAATACTTTAACATTGATTCCTTACATGATAAGTGAAATGCAGCATTCTAAAGAGAAAAAAATAAGAAGTCTTTTAGAGCTTGCCCAATGGATTTTAATTAGACCTGACTCTGAAAATTTAAATATGCAAGGGTTTACCGATGAAGCCCACTTCCATTTTAACAATGTTGTTAAAGAGAATCTTAAATTCTGTTGTTTGTTGTTTGGTGAAACCTAATTTTCATGTATAAAAGCCTCTAAACTGTGGAATGTTACATTTAAAACTTGGGAAAAACTACTCTAAAAATCGTGTTCAAACAATGGAAATTCGAAGGGAGGTCATTTGGAACATGTTGTAAAATGACATGTTATTCTGAAGAAAAAAATGTAGATGGTTGATAAGAAAACTGTGACAATTGTATGCTTGACAAAAATTTTATTATTAATTTATTACATATGTAATATTTAATTGATGTAACTTGAAGCATAAAATTTTTATAACGGTTGAAAAGTGTAACATATGTTTTGGGACACCCTGTATATATATTGTTAAGAATACTTGAATCAGCTAAAGATTAAAAATTCAATTCTCCTGCTGTGAAGCAAGATCTTGATCAAATTGTATTATCCGAATTACCAGTCTTAACATCCCTTAGTGGAATGTTTTACTTGGTACAAAAGTGTACTGCAGAAATATCTTCAGGAAATGTTCCCAAAACCATGAAGTGAAAGCAGACTTAAGGTCAGACGAGACGTTCCTCAATATCTGTTTTGTATATCTTCGTAATGTATAAAAAATATTCAAAATCTTAATAAAATTTTGATTTCTAAACCAGTTTCTAAACGTTTTTACAAAATCCAAACACTTAAACATTTGAAATTGGAAAATTAGTTTTCTTCTCAAAAGGATTATATAAGGAAAACTACCACTGGTATCTTGCAGAAATGCCTGGTAAAGTACCTGGATTTTTTGTAAGTAAACATGTTTAAGTAGCAATACTTCAATGACAAAATCTTTAAAAAAAATATCTATTATTAGGGAACGTCTCAACTGTCCTTAAGTCAAAATTTAAGTTTTGACTTTATTCAACAAACACATTTGAAAAGTTGCAATTTTGTCAAATAGTCAAACACGTGCATTCAGTGAAAATTTGACTTTACTTTTTCAGCCAATTCAAAAGTCACATAAAATCCTGCTTTAAACATAAAAGATTCAATGAAAAATTTAAAAGGGTTAAATATGTGTTTTTTCAGTGTTCACACAAACAAAGATTTCATTGATCAGATCCACGAAATTTAATGTTCCTTGACTTAATGAATATGATATTAATTTGTCACATAATGCATTTGTTCACAAAATTACGTATCCTTGAAAATGTCTGTTTTAGAAAATAAACGAAAATCAATAAAAATCAATATAAATAAATTAAAAATCAATATAAATTAATGATCTTTGTACCAAGTGCATTAATAAAGAAAGTTGAAAGTAACATTATTGACACCCCAAGGATCTAGCAACCAAAAAGTTAGTCTAAGGACATTTACTAGATGTTACCTTAAGTCAAAATTTAGATTATTTAATTCAACAAACACATTTGAAAAGTTGAAATTTTGTCAAAAGTCAAACCTCGCGTGCATTCATGTATAAAATTTCACACTTTAACTTTTTTATTGTTTGTTTGATACTCAATTAAGTCATTTATCATATAAAATTTCGTTACATTTGGATGCATATGATAGTGTTAAAAAGCATGAATCGTCTGTGTTTTCATGTTTTCAAGAGCAAACTTATCGAAGATTTTATTGACAGACAAGTTAAATGTTCCTTCAAACGCGCAATAAATATGATATTTATTTGTCAGATAATGCATTTGTTCCAAAATTGGCATTACCGTTGTGTTACCCGTTGTCACGTGTGTTGCGAAGGCTCAATAAAAATCAATAAAAACTAAATTAAAAGTCAATAAAAATTTAATATTTTTGAAAGTATAATAATATAAATTATCTCTATGTACATTCACTGAAGTCTGTTCTTAGTTAAGGATTTGGGACCTGTGTGTTTATGTTAAGTGTGTACATATAAAAAAATTCACCATCCTGCCTCTTTAGTATCAAAATATATCCCTGTTCTATTAGAATGATTCGCTGAAGGAAAAAACTTCTTAAACATACGTGTATTTGTCGTTCAAATGAGAGAGGAAATATATTTTATAAAACGTGAAATAACATGATCTTCTTTTTATGATTTAGAATACATGCACAGTTTAATTTAGTCGTACGGAACCCAGAATGACCAATCAGAATACTTCAGCAGGGAGATACATGCAGTGCATGATGCTCGACGCCATCTCAACACCGTGACCCAAACAGTGAAAGACCTTAATGCTACTGCCGATAGATTGGAGCAGGTAAATGAGAGAGAGAGAGAGAGAGAGAGAGAGAGAGAGAGAGAGAGAGAGAGATCGTGAAATCATTTTAATCTTTTGAGGCCAATGTTCGTTGGCAAGGAAATTTTCATTATTTCTTGGAGATGGAATCTTGTGAAATCTTTGGTTAAGTATGACCAAAGATTTCCTTTCAGTGCATCTTCTAAACAACAGTGCAAATGTTAATTGATTTATCTTGGTCTTTGAAAAAAAATAAGGAATACTGAATACAATTTAAGTAATATACTGTAAATAACTATTTATTGGAATTAAGATCAACGGCAGATCACTCTTACTGCAGAAAAATACCGTAGAATCAGAACTAAGTGGGCAGTGTAAAGAGGGTATTTGGAAAAAAAAAATTGCCCTAATATCAATTACATGCAATCAATACGGCTTTTAAACTGTACCTATGTGATGAACACACACATTGATTAGATATGAGATATACTGTAAATCACTCTTTTTTCCGCGAGAACTTTGCTTTTGCGTAATTAAGAGAGAGCTTGCGCTCTAATTTTTCATTATCGCGTACAATAGCATTTCTAAGAATTATGTTAAGCTATAACCACAAATCGTGAATTTTTGTGGCTATCTCGCGAAATTAAGATGTCGCAAAATTTCAGTGATCTACAGTACCTGGTGAATAAAGGTATTATTTCACCAAATGAAGGAGAAAAACTCTTTTCTTGTCTAATTTATATTGATAATGAAAATTTTTTACAGACTGCTGCAATGTTTAATCCAACGTCTCCGAAGCCAAAAAGAAAAAGACGCCGTATTTGTTTTTAATATGTGTTTACAACATCGTTTTTTAAATGCCTTTGAAGTATTGATTTTTAACTTAGTTTACTTCAAATTCATCTACAGGCATCATATGTTTATAATCCGTGTTAACAGCATCGTTTTTGAAATGCCTAAGCAGTATTGATTTTAACTTTTTTGACTTTAAATACATTAACAAAAAAATTGTTTATACATTGTTCAAAGTATATGATACTGAATCATGTTTGAAGTGGCATTATGCTTAAATATTCAATTATCTATCAATATTACCACTTATACGAGCCTGGTCTCGGATAGGTGAGTTTATTTTAGTAACCCTATGTCTCTCGATTCCAGATATCTTAAGTCCTTTCATATATATTATTATATTAACCCTTAGTCCAAACTTATCAATCCGGATAATTTAGGTGCGTTTACATAATTTATACTAGTCTCATATTTAGTTGTTTCCTCCTCTTCCTTTCTCGATAAATCGATAAAACGGTAAGGTCATGGAAAATTTTGTGAAGTTGAATTGTTGCAATGTTTTAATTTTCCCCACCCACCCTCCTCTTGTTTTAGAACAAATACTGCTGTTCTTGTTATGTCATTGTAGCTGAAGACTTCCTGCTTGGTCCTGCGTCAACAACAGCCTATGTCGCAGTGATAACCGTGTGCTCCAATATTCCCTAATGGTGCCCTGCTTGGTCCAGCGTCTTCATCAACTTGTGTTGCATTAGTGAATTCTGTATGATTGCGTGTTTTGAAAGACTGCCTGATAGGTACAGCGCCCGCATCAACCAGTGTAGCGGTGATGAGGTCTCTATTTTACCTTTATCGAGATGACTGTCTGTTGGGGATTGCGTCCCCATCAACCAATGTCGCGGTGATGAAGTCTCTTTTATCTGTACCGTGAGGACTGCCTGTTTAGAATAGCGTCCACCTCAGCCTTGTTGCGATTGGAATTCCTAGTGTTTGCGTATTCCGTCGCACCTCAACGCAATTGGACGAGTGCAACACATATTCTTATGCTCATTCCATTGTTTATTGACTTGATTGATATTTGAATTGATTGATTGATTAATAATTGATTGATTGACAAGTAATTGACTTGATTGATATTTGAATTGATTGATTGACTGATTGATTAATAATTGATTGATTGAATTTGATTGATTATTGCATTGGTGACGTTCATGCACTTGTGACCTACCCAGTGCATGATCCGCCCGATTTGGGTCGTCACATTTATTGTATTGATTGTTGATTGTGGGGCAGCCCTGTGGTAGCCCCAGCAAATTGATCACCGCGGCCAGAAGCGCCACATTAAACAAGCAAAATAACATCCATATTGTTTGTTTGATTTATAGAGAATCTGAAATAATCTAGAAGTATTACTATTTACTTTCCTGATTCAAAATATATAAAAATGTTTATATTGATTATGCATATTGTTTGATTCAAAACCAATTATAATGTTGCACTGTAATGCTTAGACACTGTTGTTTCCTCAGTTTTCGTGTATTTTGTAAAACAGACATTTTCCAAGATACGTTATTTTGAGGACAAAAGCTTTGCAAGATAATTGTCATATTTATAAGTCAAAGAACATTAAATTTCATGGATCTGCTCAACAACGCAATCCTCATTAATTTTTTTGTTCAACGAATATTAATGAAGCCCCAGTAATTAATCTAATAAACGTTGATATGCCCTTGTTGTATTGATTTTACTTTCTACATTCAAAATATATACATTTTCAAATAAGCAAAGTATGGTGTTCACAGAATTTAAATTTGATACAGAATCATAATTTTAAGTTGCATTTTGTTGTTGATTTCTTTTCAATCATCATTTAAAAAAATCTCTAGGTGCTCCATTTGGATTCCACCAAGTTACTGTGGAAGACTCCGTAGACCACACATACATGTAAAGTAATGTCAATGAGAAACGCCAACATCTTTTAAATAACAATTTTAGAATGCTTATATGATCAAGTAGGTTTTCAAAAGTTAAAACGATAATATATATAGTCTCTGATTAATTACTTGCGTAAATCTTTGCCTGCAGCTGATAACATATTCGCATTCAATTCAATGTTATAAAACATTACAAATAGAGAAAGAATCATTCTGTTCTCTGCAATTTTAACTATGTTTAAAATTCATTTCCTAGACTTCATTAAGGATTCTATGGAAGTTCTCGATATTTTGATTAAACTTAGAATGTTCCTCCGTCTCCTTCCAGTGATATATTATGACGTCATTTTCATCTTTTTTCTTCATGAAGTTTTCTGTGGTTCTTTCGAGATGTCTGTTATCTTGTATTTCAATACATGAATGATCCAACAATGGTTGAATGCTCTGAAATTGAGATTATACAATATTATATATTAGATATAGCTTGATGAACTATATTACTCCATGAATTTATGGATAAAATGAAAAAAAGAAACGTATCATTTTTCATCTATTGTACATGTATTGCATTGTACGTTGTTTTAACTTCCCTCTCGAGAATTTTCACTCATATGGAGACGCCAATAAACATATTTCATCTATTGAAAGATTGGGAAAGAAATTCGAGACAAAACCACAAAGTTAAACATAGCACGCCTGCACATACATGTAACCTTTTGCATATGTCACCCTTTCTTAAATTGTGTATGCATTTCTTTTAATGAAGATTTAATTGTACAAGTGATAAGTTTTTCTTCTCTATAAAGATAAGACAATCTTTCGAAGAACTGAAACAATTATATCATTCATTTAACTATGGCAGAAACCTTATGTTTTTCAAAAAGACACATTTTCAATCAAGCAAAATGATATGAATGAAGGATATGGAGATAACGAAGAACAGTATTTAATATCAAAATCCATAAAGCAATACAAAATTAAATTAGAGCAAACACTCGCCGCCAAAACAACGGAGGTCGGATCAGGTGCCATGGAAGAGTGAGCATCCCCTGCTTGACCGGTTACACCCTCCGTGTGCTCCTCGTAATGATCGGGAAATAACAAAAAAACCGTCCTCAATTCAGGTATAAATGATAAATCTCACCTCTCTCCTTTCAACTGTACGATGCGAGTTCGGATTACTCGGTAATGCGTCTGTGTTTGTATTTTCTGTAGTGTTGCCAAACAATCGTTTCTCGGTGCATTTTCTAAATTAAAATTTAAATAACTTTGAAAACCTGAAAGCATTCTCAAAATGAACAAAATGCATAAAAATGTTTCATACTTCTCTTCAATTTTCGTATTCCGTGCTTTATAACATGGAGTTACTGCAACAACTGCAACAATAGCTGTAAGGATAATGCATAGGACAAGTCCACCAAAAACCAATCCAACTATCACACTGTCAATATTACTCACTGAAATTTAAAACAAAAACTCCAAAACCATATTTGATTGGAAAATGTTTGGAAAAAAATTTTTATGCACGGCCGTAGAAAACCCGCGGAAGGGGTTGGTGAGTTGGTGTTGTTCCTAAATAATTTTGCCGATATATAGTATACAGTAGAAAACAGACATTATATGTTCGTCTCCCCATAATAAAACGTATGATGACATTTTTTGCATGTAAATGAGTTTTGTTGTTGATAGTAACCCCGACTGAAAATATATAGTCGTGCCCCGCCACCTTCCTCAACCAAGACTGAAATTGTTTCCTAGGGCCTGATATGACACAAAATACTGAATAATCATTTATTCCTTATGCAGTAATCACGAAACCTTTCTAGATTTAAATAGATAATTTGAGCAAAATTAAAGTCCTCTAAAAACACCAAGTTGGGATCAAGTGCCATTGAGGAGTAAGTATCCCGTATCGATGGATCACAATTGTAATTCGCAATATGTCTTGAAGAGGTAAATTGAATGATCAGTGCACAGCTCAGTGTTTACAAAATCATCTTTTAAAAAACACTTTGCAATATCATTCCATTAATGAGCAAACAAAAGTGACTTAATATAAAAAAAAATACGTTGCATGATATGCATCTGCAAAACACAATAATAATTGTGGTCTATATTATTTCGTGAGTGCAATGGGTGATTTGTTGATTCCTTATAGGCATCAAGGAAAGGATTTTAAAAGTCTTCCATTGCATAAATGTTTCTTCTGCTTGATTGATACAATATTTAATACGGTTTTACCCGTAAAAGGCTAAATAAATTTGCATAACATTTCCTTGTTTTTATTGCCAAAAATATTTTATGCTTACCCTCGAAACACTTGTTTCCGAATCCTATATACCCATCTTTGCATACACAAACACCGACTTGTCCTGTCAACGAACATATCTTAGATACATCTCTGCAATCCTTGGTCGATGTGCATATATCTTTTGAGATATCTACAAAAATCGAAATTATATTCCATATGAACAAAAAACGAATAGTAAAATAATTTTTTTTGTCATCAATATCTAAAAAAAGAAACATACACACACACACACACACAAAAAACATCACATTAATGAGGGATAATTATGTAAATTTATTTTTAGAAACATACACGGAAAACATTCTCTGTCATTTGGCGGGGTGTGGGGGAGGGGCATCCCTGGTCTACTGACACAGGTTACGTTTTTACAAGCGGACCCAAAGACAGCAGATCTTTGGGACTTTTTGGTATAACATCCTTTTATCGTGAACAAGAGTTGAATTGAAATATGATGAATTACCTGATTCGAAACGTTCTCGTGAATCCTCTAAAATTAATCTACAGGCCTTTTTACCAATTGCAAAAATTAAGGATCTGTTTAGACATTCTTTACTGAAAAGAAAATGATATCAATAGGAACATTTTTATGTTAAATATCATTTAACAAGTATGGTTACTTCTATTCATAGGTCGGCTTGATATATCCCAGTGAACTCGCAATGAAATATACAACTGGTTGTAATACTGTGGATGATTATAAAATCGATAAGTTTTACAAAATTAATGGGTCAAAAACTACATATGCTTTATTGGTGGACTTGTATTTTTCATCATATAACAAAAGGTTTTAGGGTTTTTGCTTTCATTTTTGTTTACGTACCTGTCCATGCTGTATGTCGAACAACCACAAAGTATTGAAATACATGTAATAGCAACCAGTACTGAAATTAGAAATATTATTTTTCAAAGTCGAATTCCAAGTAATGTTTAACATGTGAAAGTACTCAATAGAAGATTTGCTCTTTCTTATTTCGACAATTAAATTATGATGTAAAAATTTATATAAGTAGCAAACATTTTAAATAAAAAATATTTGTTTGAGATAGTTCAGCAACTCTTATCTAAAAATTTTCAACTTCATTCACATGGCTTTAATATTCTGAAAAATTATGATGTTCATAATACATAACAAACAGTTTTGAAGTCATAAAAGTATGAAAAGAAAACGTGTACATGTAATACAAAGGGAATCAAATATTTCAGAAAAAAAGCAAAATTACAAACCTAAAAATAAACATAAACGTTTTCATTTTTCCACATTAAATGGACTTCTGTTCAAAAGGTTGGCACATTTTATTACTAATATTTAGGTAAAGTAATCCCCTGGCTAAGTTTGACTAAAATATGGTAACAGAATTATATGCATTTTTTCTCTAACAAAAAAGAGAAAACAACATGAGCATGTACTTACGGTCAGCATACGTCATTAATGCCATTTTCTAAAATTTAAATTTGTTAGAAGTTCTAAAATTTCAATTCTGTATAAATGTCAAACTTTAAATTGAGTTGTGTTTTATATAGTTTGCTTCAGCGGAAAATTTAATATCCGTGCAGAAAGGAAGCCGATATCGAGGGAAACATGTTTAAAAATGGTATTTTACAACAGTTACCACACTGAAACATGATGAATGTGAATACTTGCTTAAAATATCTCCATATATGGAATGACGTTTATTTCAACTTATGTTATACGATATACATGTAATATAACTTGGGACAGTTAACGCTTTATATTTACATTACATACGAGGGGCGTTCAATAAATAATGTCATCAGTGCTCGGAAAGAAACAAAAATCGCTTGTGTATGATTTTGTCTTAATGATTTAACAAAAATATTCTTTTTTTAATTAAAAGATATGTCCATAACATTTTTATTCAATTTCCTATTGTTTTTAGAACACAGTTTTGAGTGTGACCCTTCGTATACTGGAAAATGGCAGATCCTATGATTTGCTGTACTTGTTTTTTTCTTTCTGAAAAGTGTTTTCCTAAGTTTGGGAAATGAAACAAGTCAAAGATTGAAAGATCTGGCGAATATTGTTCATGTGACAAAACATTAACTTTTTGTTTACCCAAAAACTCTTTTACTCTTTATGGCCTGTGGGTTTGGACGCTGTCAGGAAGAAATTTAATGTAGTGAATTTCTAATTCTGTTTCCTTCCTCTCAGAAACGTTTCAATTTTTCGGCAAATATTTTGCTTACTGGACTTCTCCAGAAATTGAACTGCCTCCCTATATATATATTTGAACAACAAGGCCAATAATATTTACGAAAATAGCGTATAAATCTGTTTTTGTGTTCTTGAAAATTTTTGCTCTTCTTAGGCCTTTGCAGTTTTGTCAAGTACATCTTATTCTAAATTTACTTTGAGGGTTAAACGCAAAATGGATTCAAGTTGCATGATCTGTTTGAATTTCAGAAAAACGTGGATTAGAACAATTTTTGATTTTTTAAACATAATTGTTTAGATTTTCTACACGCTCTCGTTTTCACTCATATTTATAAATATAGGATGACATTTGAGTAATAAACTTTTTTACAATCAAACGTTTCTTTAAAACAGTGTGAACTACCCCTGATATGATGTCTATCTAATTTGCTTTGTAACTTTAAGTCAATAAAACATAATCTGTGATAATTTGTTGAATTATCGCTAATATACATTGGTTGTTGTATGTCCTTGTTAAAATGGAGGGTGCCCATTTTTGATGCCCATTATATAATTTTTGCTGATTGAAATCCACTTGTTCATGTGTGTATGAAATAGACATACGTTGCTGTAAATTTCACATATTTCAGTTAATATATTTTTGGGAAATTAACAAGTTTTACAGCAGCTTTAATGACGCGTTCAATTTTACTCTAATTTACTGATTCTTGACCATTCATTTTTAACGCAGTGTCTCGAGTAGCCCTTGTTTTCCAGCTTCACACAATCAAACTATGAGATGAAAAGTAATCACATAAACTGTTATCAATTCATTAAAGATTCAATAATTAGAAAAAGTCAAGCTTAATGTTATATGATTTCTATGTTGTATGTCAAGGAGCTGATGACATTATTTATTGGGCGCCCCTCGTATATTTTTTGTATGTAAAATGAATAGAAATCTATTGCATTCAAAACACAAAAACACAGACAGGGTGCCAAGAGGTTAAAACATGCGTTTTAGTTTGACGTCATAATAGTTGAACGCCGAGGAAATGCAACGTCACAAGCGAAAATCAAAACATCACGTTCAAATTAACCAGAAGTTTTTACGTTGGCTGATCCATTAAATGTAGCTTACACGAAGGATAATACATAGATTTTTAAATAGAAATCACATTTGCAGTTAAGGTAGGAAGTTAAAAAAAATGTAAATATAAGCAATGAATCATTATTTTTTGAGTGATATAGTTTCATAACTGCAACGGTGAATGCAAACAAATTTTTATAACGCGCTAACGCGCGTTATTCAATTTGTTTGCACACACCGTTGCAGTTATGAATCTATATCACTCAAAAAATAATGATTCATTGCTTAAATACACCGCGAAGCGGTTTATAAAAAAGCGTTTACTGCCCCAAGTTATGTTATATCGTATAATATAAGTTGAAATAAACTTCAAGCCTTATAATTTAATTTCAGTGTAGATTAAATGAGACAATCCCCCCCCCCCAAAAAAAAAATTGCTTCAAATCAAGCATATTTTAGAAATAATTTCAAGCGGAAAATACGTTTTTAACGTAAGTAATTGTGACGTAGGCAAGTAATGCTATACAATATGGATTAAATCGTTTACCCAATCAAATGGTACAACTAAAATTGAATTATTACTTAATAAAACAGTGACAAAAATATGTAATCAATCATGACATTGTAATGAATACTAGCAAGATACAAATATAATATATTCAATATAATAATAAATTATATATTTCATAATATAATAATGTAAATACCTTTGAATTACATTGTACATGAGTGAACATAAAGAACAATATCTGAACATGTTTGACATTTTCTACATTTTTTAATCACGTACTGTGTAATTTATCTTGAAATATACGGAGGTTATTCGGAAAGATCCTGGACTAATGCACTAAAATACTATTAATACTATCTAGTTAATGCTTACAAAAAAAAAAAAAAAAAAAAAAACAAAACAAAAAAAAAAAAAAACAACAACAACAACAACAACGGGAAAACTAACCCTTTTTAAAGTTTAAAAAATAATAAATAAATTGAAAAGATTTATCTTGTATATCTAACTTCACAAATGTACCAAGATTTGCCCAAAACTTTAGTCACTAGTCACCTTCTGAAGGAATTTAAAGAAAGATTGTTGATACAGTAACCATGGCAATATAATAAAAAAAATTAATAATTATAAGATTTATTGTAGCCTTTTGATTGAAATGTTTTGTTTAAATAGGACTAAAACTGGTGAATGGGTAGCATTTTTTAAAGTTAACACACAAAGGAACATTTGGACCAGTGTCCCTTTTTTTCTAAACGTTCTATTTTTTCTAGATATTGCATTTATCACCAGGTTTTAATTACTTCTCCACGTGGCATAGTGCTAAAAATAGCGCCACGCGACGTTTCAAAACAACGGGAAGTAACTCTTAAACTGAAACGACAATTGCGACGTAGGCCCTATGTTCATTTTATCAGAAAGATAATAAGGTTAAAGCCTAAAAACAGAAAGCATGGGAAATTGATTAAATACAGAGGAATAGAGTATTTTTTCAGAAACTTGAATCGTATGCATAACAATTACTTGTATCATGCTCGAAATTGTCATATTTTATAAAACCGTTATCTAATCATGTAGTGAACATTTTGAATTTTCCCCAAAACTATTTACATGTGTACAGGATAATAAACTCTCAAAGATATTGATCATCTGATCGGCAAATTGACTTTCCATTGATTGTTACGCTTTCCTTCGAAGCATGCGAGGCGCATGGCAGTCGTAGTATAAACACAATTAACTCAAGTCATTAAAAAAGTACATGTCAGGACTAAAATGCAATAAAATTTAATCATGGCGGCTGTCGATTTTAACCATGGCGCAGCTCGTTTAAACATGGCGCACATAGATTTAACCATTGCGGGCCGCCATGGTAAAACCCCTGAAAGCAAATGAAATAATTTTAGGTTGATATCTTCAATGTTTATCAAAATATCATAAAATAAAAGAAAGAAGTTATATGATGACCTGGCGTTGTCGCCAGTTAGTTTCATGACGTCATTATATCTCTACATCAAACGCTTACACGTATCTTGATGAGATTCCTTAGATTTTATTAAAGATTCAAATTTGAACACCCTTACTACAAATCGACATTAACTTTTACCGGTACATCTTTCGTCTTCAAATCAATTTGGCATTTAAAAACAAGTACTCTGAATGCATTTTTTTTCAGAAGCTCACTTAAATATATCCTACATGTAGTTCTATACCAGATTTTCCAGGGAGTGGAACTTTATAGACTGTTGGATAAAGAAACCCAGATTCCTTCTGACGTTTTCACAACATCATAATTGTTGGGATATTTCATAGAGATTTTACGATAAAATTTCATAGAACTTACAGAAATGAGTAAACTTGCAAATTTTATGGTACAGTTATGTCATACCACACGAGTGAAATTAACGGTATTTTTGAATGCCTAATGCTCATATAAAAAAGGACTTTTTTCACTCACGCTTAGGTAGAAAAACGTAATTTTCGAGGTTGCACTGAAAAACCATTGCTTTCAAAACATGAACAATTTATTTAAAAATATAACTAACGATGTATAGTTTATAACAGTATTAAAATAAAGAGATGATGCTAATTTTAACGTTAAAAAATAGGAGATCAGTATATTAATATGTATTTGTGCAATTACCTTTTGAGCTGATCCCCTATCATGTGATGTATATATTTTTTCTCATTTCGTCATCTTAATAAATGACATATTTCATCTCAACGATGGTGTTGAATTTATTTGATTATATCTCAGCAAAAACAGAGCTGCGGTGAGATTGCGCAGCATGAGGAAACATAAAAAATAATGTATCTTAAGCTGTTTTAATTCTATGACATTAGTCTATGAACTTCCAAAACAACCCTATTATTTTCTATATCCATTAATATTTTTTGTTTTACCTTTTCAAATTATTATTCAAAAGAATTTGAGTGTAAATGAAAAGAAGGATTATAAAAATAACTGAGGGATTCCGAACTTTAAATGAAATAAGTAAGGAGATAACGAACGGAATTCAAACTCAGACATCCGGTGAAACAATTCAGATGGGATTCATAGCAAACAGAGGTCTCTAAAACATCAGAGTCGGGATCATTTGAAAAATAAAGTAAGCATTACAAAAATGGAAATTTCCCATTCAGCCTTCTGCCATTTGCATTATCTATATATGTACACATTTACATCCTGCGGGGGGTTGCAAAAATAATTAAATATTTGCAAATAAACTTTAAACAACAAGTCATGATGTTACAAAAATATTCACTATGAATAGTAAATTGACGAATCTGACAAATTTTTCATCATGTTTTTTCCCATAAATGAAAATTTTGATTTTTTTTTTATGTACCAAATGTTTACCCGATTCAGTGCATTTTAAGTAAAAATTAGGTTTAAAATTGAAGAAAGTGAAATCCATTTGCACCGATGCTCATCAGATGTGAAAATTATTCATAGTACTACGCTCAAATGAAAACATGACTGAAGTATATGCATAACGAACAGTATCTAAGCTCAAACATTCATAAAACAGTATAAAAGAGAAGCAAAGAAAACACTGACCTCCTTACCATCAGAGGTAGGATCAGGTACTATGAATGAGTAAGCATACCCTAATAAACTCAAATCACGACAAGCCCTTTGATTAGTTTTGCTCCAGACATGGTGAATTCAACAATGAGGATATCTAGATCTCGATCAGAAGTTTTTAAGCTATCTACTTACATTATAATTATATAATTTTATTTTGTTTGTATTATATGCTAGTCTCTCAATGGTTTATAATAAAAAAGAAACGCAATTTTTTTCTGTATAACCTCGTTTGGTATGGGGAAACACCCCAAAATTTTCCTTCAGAGGATGAAATAAAAGGTCCGTTTTATATAATCACAAGATAATGTACGTACATTTCTGTAATTTTCTTCATATATGAATTACATTTACTTAATATTTATCCTATGAAGTCTGACATGTTTTAAAACACTTGACTATCACAAGAGCTGCCCAAGACAAAAAGTAAACATTTTCATTATCTTTTGTTTCATTTATTTTATTAAGTTAAAATTTGCACGCATTAACATCAACATTTTTAAAATAATTCATGAAAATTTTAGAAAGTGAAAAATTTTGGTCAGGTATTTTATGCATTATTCAAAACCTTCGTGTTTTTCTGGGACAACCCTCTTATTTAACATGTAAAGTAATATTCTGTAGTCAATATATTAATGCGTGTAATCTAACTGGTTATAAAGAGTTATACAAGGGTTTTTCCCCAGGACTTCCACAAAATACTGAATAAACGTAAATCATTTCAAACACACTTTTTTTTATTCTTTAAAATAAATGCTATATGAATTACGCCGTTCTTGCAAAAACAAATAAAAAAAAGGATATATTTAAAAAAAATCTTCATTTTCCGAAGATTTATCAAATTTTGGAAATTCCCTTGACCCTATACGCTATTATTTTATCAAGTGAAGAATTATGTACAACAGGAGAAATATAAAGCTAAATAAGAGCTTGTAGTAAACTTAAAAATCAGGAAAAACAGATAAGAAAAAATTCACAATATTTATAGAGATAATGCAATAACCGTCATTTAAGACCATTTTTAGGTGTATAAGGAAATTAAAAGATGAAAGAGAAAGTGTACAGGGTGATGTACGATCCGGAAGATCTAAACGCCGGTTAATAATGCAATATACATCCTAAAAAATCAGAAATTTAGTAGAGAAAGATGGGCGATACATGAAGGACATAGATTAAACAGTAGGGATATCACTGGGATCAGTTCATCAAGTTCTTATAAAAGACCTCGGTTAGAGGGAGGTATGATCATAAGAATGAGGAACACAAACTAACAGTGTATAAAAAACAATATTCAAAAAGAGGAACAATTTACTATTTTCAGACATAGTAACAGGAGATGAAAAGTGGGAGCATTATTTCAGCCGGAACGAAAGTCCAATAATAAAGTATGGATGACAAAACATGAAAATTGTCCAGTTATTGCTATATGCTGTCAAGAGCACAATCATGATTTCTTTGATAAAGGGAAGGTGTTGTGTTGCGAAAATCCTATTCCAAAGAAAGGGAGTATTACTGGAAAGATGTATAAATGTAATATTATGAATAAACTTGAAAAATAGTACAATACGGACGCCCAAAACTGATATAAAAGATCTCTTGTTGTTGCACGATAATGCTCTAATCTACAAATCAAAATTAGTCACGTATTTTCTGTAAAGAAGGTAATACTGTTATCCCTCACCCTTCCTGGCTTTTTTCTTTTAACAAAACTTAAAAAAAAACAGTGGGAAAAAAACTATGATAATGTTAGGTCATCACTCGGATCTGAAATTAATCAATTTGTGAAGGGATTTTTTTTTCAAGAAGAATTTAGAAAAGCATTTAATGAGTAGATTCTCGTTTGAAAAAGTGTAATCGTGTTCAAGAGGAGTAATTTGAATGATTGAAATAAAGAAATACAAATGATTTTATTTTTTCATTCTTTTTTATTGTGTTAGAGATAATTTTTTGATGGCTTTTGTATTGGAATTAAAATTTTTTTTGACGTTTTACGAGTGATACATGGACACATTGACATTCCACATAAACTCTGAAAAATCTGAGGGCATTGTAAAAGGAAAAAAAGTCTTATTTTTGACTTAAGGTATACCTTTACTCAGATGACTAAAAAAATCCACTGATAGGAACAAAAAACCACCTATTGCACATTGTAAAACTATGATTGTTGTGTAAAATTTCAATTTCAAATAACTAGGTCAATGACCTCGTTTTCATGCTAGTGGTCCCTGCGTATTTCTCGGGAAATACCTCAATTTTTCACACTAAGACCATTTTTTTCTTCACTCAAAAAATATTACAAGAAACAAAACTCTTTAAATAATGAAATATTATAGTAATGGAATAGAGTTGCATCACATAAAGAAATGAATAGAGTTTGAACCATAAACGTAATAATTATTACAGTCCGAAATTCCTCTGTCATATTTATATTTTTTTTCCTATTTTTAATCAAATATTTCAAAAATCTGAATGATAAGAACTCTAATTATTTATAGCCTCAGGTTACTTCGTTGCCCTCATTCTCCTGGTATTAATATTATATGGGTCAATGATCATATTATTGAGATATGTTGTCTGGAGTGGTTTTTGTACATTTTTTTTTGAATTTCATAGCAATCATTTATTTGAAATAATTTATGAGCTTAAACACATATAAAATTTACAAAATGATGTCTTAAAATACATGTGACCTTTACTTTGTGATTAACACTGCAAGAAATAAAAATTTTGAAAAAAAGAAATGAAAAATTGAAAAAATTAGTCTGAATTTCCTCTGCGTAGCCATACATTGAGTTTTGTTCCTGTATATTTTCTTCAAGTACTAACATATTAAATTTTTTAATTGATATTGAGATAAAACTTAGTAATTTTATCCATTTAGAACTATGTTTCATTCAACATTGTAAACTTAATAAAATTTCCTTTCTGATTTCTGAAACCTGAGTAAAAGTCATCCTTAATACTGGGTAATAGAAAATTAGATAATAATAAATGTATTCAGAAATTACTTTAATTATTCTTGTTCTTTAAAAAAAAGAACCGCTTTGTGGTTTATAAAAAATAAGTTATCGGTATAACATGGATCCGGAGATATTAGATTTGTTATAAAAATGTTGAAAGAAGTTAAACTTAAGTACCTCTTGCTATCTTTATCTTGTTAAAGTTTTCGATTTTTATCCAGAGAGAGGACTAAGGGAGAAATGTTTTACTACTACATGTTTTCTGCATATATCAGAATGAGAAGTGAAATGTCACTGCAAGTATTTTCTTCTTCCCATAGAGATGTTTTTGAATTAATTCTGTTTCATACTAATAGAACAGGTCAGCTTATAAAGAAGCACTTTAAGTGTCCATTTGGACCTTCACCTCAGTCATGATGGTTAACGTGTTAATAATAAAAATTATAATCGAAAACATCAATGGTTTTATGCAGAAATTCAATTTGTTTCGATTATACACAATTTGTAATAAAGCCATTTTTAGTATGGCAAACATTTTACAACAAATTCAAAGTACAAAGACATAATCCATTCACTTTTTCAGGTCCTTTATTTTATCAATTCTCTTTAAATTTATTTTTCACCACCTTTTCGCTGATAATATATAAAAAAATAATCATAATGATGCTAGTTGATAAACTCTAGCTTTTCTGTATCAGGATATTTTACTATCAGTAAACTTATTGCAGCTTTCGCATTTTGTATTACAACGTACATATAAAAGAATGAATTGCAAAGAGAGATAATTTTGATAACTGATTAAAATGTTCTTATAAATAAAAAAATGTATTCTATTACCGTAGTCCCATGTTGGTACGATTTAATTAAATATCTTACTGCTTTTTGACTAGATAATAAGAACAGAAATTCCCATGCAAAACGACAATTAGAACAAAGTTATTATAAAAAAAACTCAGAAAAAAATTGCAAATGGAAAGTTAATATACACGAACAGACAGAATGATTTTAAAAGGGACTAATAAAGTCATGCAGGGCCAAATATGTTTCATCTGTCTAGGTAACTTTGTTTTTGTTCATAGGTGTGACGTCATTAAGACAAATTTTCGCTCATATTGAGGCGTCATCCCCTGAGTGGTGGAGGGCTGCACTTTGAGAACTAGGCACTTAGGGCTTTTAAGAATTGAATGATATTTTACATGCGAGCACCTGTTGTTACATGGGACCTTTGTATATATGATCTCATTTGAATGATTGGGCTCTACGTTCTGTAGTTGGATTTAAACGGAACCTTCGACGTTAGGAACAACTTCTTACTCCACAGCTCTCGAGTAAACCATCGAACCACTGCCCCAAAGTTACTCAGACTACATTTATAACTTTAATAAAAATACATAAACGTGTTTTATAGATTTTATGTTTATATTTGCAAATGTTGTCCTTTATAGAAATCACTACTGAAAATATATATAAATCACTACTGAAAGCAATGCGTATGTATGTAAATACCGGTTAATCGAACGTCATGAACGTTCGACGTAATTTCTCAGTGACGTCATAAAGAGAGGACCCACCGTTGGGTTTAAAAAAATGTAACATTTCACGCCTTAAAACTCATAATCATGTAAATATAAAATATTAATAAGTCACTAGTCACCTATTCTCACAAAATCCGGCCACATGCATCCCGACTTTCATTAAAAAAAATAAAGTCATTATTTTAGGGAGAAGTCGATGTTTTTAAGCAAACAAAACATTGGAGAAGTATTTTTTCAAAATATCAGAACTTAATCATGCACGATAACAAAATTATCCAAAAAGTAATATAGGTTGGGTATTTTCCTATGTAATTAACGTTATTGTCTAAGGTGAATTTGACCACCTCAAAAAGTCTTTTTATTGCCAAAACGAATGTTTAATTTTATCTGGATTTTTATAGAATTATGTCTGTATTAAAATATATTTCAAAAATTTTGTTGTGCAAATGTATTTCTCCTAATTTGTAATTAACAAATGTTGTTTGCTTTAAACTTATTTTTCAACTGAAATAATTCTTTTCTTTTGAAATCTTAAGATTTTAAAACTGAATTTCGGAGTGCGACTTAATTTTATGTTTTTGAATCCTGAAGAAAATAGGATTTTAAAATTTAAATTGTTAAGAAACTGTGAAAATTCTAAATCATTTCTCTTAAAGAAATATATAGATAACGTAAATTACAATTTTATTGCTATTCAAACCAAAAATTTATATTTTCTTGAACTTATTTCCACCCATCTAAATGACATACAGTGTTTTCAAACACTCATAAAATGCTACAAATATATAATGATTATTTTTCATCCTTTTGAGAGATTTACAGTTAGATATAATGATAACGAAAGATCTGCTCTCAGAATATACCCTTTCCTTTGTTTTTCTAGATAAGTCTCTCCCTATTTTATCTCCTTTCAATCCCTATATATGCTTTTTAAATTTCTTCTTTCGACCATACCATCTCTGATAAACGAAGTTTATGAAATGTTATTACAGAGAAAGGAATTTAAAGCATATTTAATTTACGTTATTTTTACTGTAATTTACGCTATGAAAGTTTTGCTTCAGTAAGTCACCAATGAACAGAAATTTGTGCGTGAACTATTGCTTCAAATAAAAAGAAGTACACATTGTTTAAAAAATCAATTAAAATTCACGCCAAAAATGCATTCTTGACGAATCAATAAAGACATATTTGAAAGTTGGTAAAAGTAACACGTAATTTACATTATCTGCTGGCGCTTCCTGCATCAGATCTACATCGGAAGTTCGGTGACGTTAAGATGCTATCGAGAGAAAACTAATAAAGTTTCCTGCATGATTCCGTATTGTTCCGACTTCTTAGTTGCAAGATATGTACCATGTATGTTTTCTACTGATAACGTAAATTACAATACGTAAATTACTTTTTATCAGTTTTATTGGTGTAAAATGTTTACTCTCACAGATCAATGCTCGTTTGATATTTTGCGTGTTTGGTACGTCAGGAAGAATAAATAAATTGGTATGCAAAGACATTTATACTCGTATTCCTGAAGTATCGTTGATAACGTAAAATACATCCTTTAAACGAACCAATCACCTCTGTTTACAAGACCAATGTGTTTTTTTAAGTATTCTGTCATATAACTTTTCTTTGATTCTGGTTGCATTTTATGGACTTGGTTGGATATTTTAGTAAATATTTTATGTTTTTAGATACTTTTTTATGCTATTTAACTACAGATGATACAAACAAATTTTTTTCTTAGAAAAAGATTTAATATCATGTCACGGGTTTAGAAAAATGGATTGTTCTTAGAATTTTTTCTCCGAAGAACTGGAAAGTGAAATAGATTTCGAAAATATTAGTAATATTACGATAAAAAAAACGAATATAGACAAATCACATTCAGTAAAGGTTTACAGATGAAAACAAATTTCAGAATATGTTACCTTGGTGCTAAAAGTGTAATATAAACTTTAGAAAAATATACCAAGCCAGTTGAATTTTAAGAGGGGGAACAAAATGACAAAAAATAAGTAATATCACATAGGCTGATTTTTACAATTTAGCTTTTCCTAATAAAATTCACCTGGTTCGGTATATTTTTCTATAGTTTATATTACACTTTGAATGCCAAGATAACATATTCTGAAATTTATTTTCACCTGTAAACCTTAACTGAATGTGATTTGTCTATATTTGTTTTTTTTTATAGAAATATTACTAATATTTTCCAAGTCTTTTCCATATTTCAGTTCTTCGGAGAAAAAGTTCTAAGAACCATCCATTTTTCTAATCTTGTTACCTGATATTTCATCTTTCTCAAAGAAAAAAATTGTTTGTATCACCTGTCTTTAAACAAATAATAATATTTTAATAACGTAAATTACAAAATTTTGCGACAATATTATTTTACCTTTTTTTTTATTTAATTTCACTGTAGACAAATATTTTAAACTGCGAAAATTTAGTTTACTTATGCATTGTTACATGTTAAAGTAAAAACTTTTAGCACAAAATATTTATATTGCTGAGTTTTATTTTACGGTCCAAACCTATGCCCGTGCAACAGGTTAAAAAGCCACGTTTTAGACGATATACTTGGATCCCAGAGAGGTTTTAACCTGTGTATTACTATTTAACTGTGTTGATTTTGTAACTAGACGTAGTCACAAACAAAATACTACAAAATTTACCAGTTATTTCAATACTAATGTATTTTAAATAGCTTGCGATATCCAAATAGCGCATATGGACGGATTATGTAAGAATAGGTGTCGTGTAAATATAAATAAAAAGGTATCATTTTAAAACATCTACATGTATTTGACTATAAATACGGGTTGGTAAGAGTTTAATGGAATTTGATCTCGTGACCAACTCGTGTTTAGGTCCTTGTAATATCTTTTTTCTTTATTATACACTAAAAATGTCAATAAGATATAAAAAAAAACATAGAGCAGCAATTTTTCTTTACTACTGTGTCTTACAGGTACCGTACATTTTACTGCAAAAATGGTATTAAAAAGGTTGTAATATTATGTTGATAGAGACAAATAGTGTATATTTTAAATACAATAAAAAAAAACACATTGAAACTATTCTGGAAAAATTTTATCTGTTTCTTGAAAGCACGCAAGCATAAACTATAAATTTAAATCATTTGTTACTTGGTACCTTAAATTCTTTCTTCTCTGTAGAATTAATGGATAAGTATTTGAAGCAGATTCAAATGAAAAATGTTTGATATGGTTTTTCATGGTGTGTGTTTAAAACGGTTAGTCCATTTAATACTTACTCCTAACGTGTTAATTAGGAAACATGATGCTTTAGGGCCTTTGTCTAAGAATACTTTTACATATTTCCAGTCACCAGTTTACAATTAAACATAACATTTTGATATAAAATTAATTACTTCTCCACTTCTCCCTACAATGAAGAATACTGTAACATCTTTCAGCCATCATTGAGCCTTGGCAATTCCATAGACGTCGTCGATATTTTGATATACGTAAGCATCCTCCTCTTTTTCATACTGGTTATTAAATACGAATTCATTTTCATCATTATTTGCCTTCAAGCGTTTCGAAATTCTTTGAACTTTTCTGTTTACTGGAATTTCAATAGGTAAAAGTGCAAATACGGGTTCATGGTTCTGAAAAACAAAACATTTAGGAAATTATTCTGAACTTATTTAAAATATTTTTTTTACAAAATTCAAAGTGTCATATTTAATCGGAAATGCAAGATATACGATAACTTAATTTTAGTTGCCAAACCAAAATAAATTGGCTGGCTCTAGTACTATATTACTTTTTAACTTACTCATTATTTTTAAAAAAAAAAAGAACATTGATATTATAACAAATTGGTTCGCAAAGTCCACATTCTTTAAAAATCTGTGAAAATCGAGAAAATGCAAATGACAAACCGTGAATGATATAAAAAAAATCTTGAAACAATACCAATGTGTGAAGAGGCATACACACGGACCTCCGAAAATTTCAGAGGTGGGAACAGGTGCAAAGAAGGATAAAGCATTCGCCATAAGCCCTAATAGTTAATTATGAAGACGGAAGTAATATTCAGTATAAAAAACTGCCAAACAATTAATATGAGACTAGGCAACAAAATTGCGACCCGATAGCTAGCAAGTTTGTTAAAACAACCAAACGGCCCTACTTGTCTAAAGTCAGACTTTCTGGTGTCTTTAATTTCAAATTCAGTGCATTGAATAGATTGCAGCAATGTTTAAAATGAAAAAAAGTAACTTTAGTATGCCAGGACATCATCGAAAGGGATAAATTACATAAAGGGCGTAGCCAGTTCTGTATAAATTATCCCACTTTTCCCAATATCGTTGATGTCCCTGGCACACTGTACTAACTAGAGGAGATTTCTTATTGTAAAACAAAATTGTGAATTTCGATTTTAAAAATGAAGATCAATCGATTTAAGGTAGCTAAGGACACCTGACCCCAAAAAAAACCTGTCAATAGATTTTGTTGAAATTTTCACATTGCGTAAAGGAGTGTTTAATGAACACTTAGTTGAAATATGAACATGAGTTACCTCGCCTTACCAATCCTCTAAAAATCATAATACAAGCTTATTATAACCCATAAAAGATTTATTATGCAATATGCATTCAATATTAAAAATTAATTTTAAACAATATTGATACTATTAACTTATTTTAATATTGGATTGTCTGAACATATATAGATTAAGAGAATAATGCGTGTAAAACAAACGAAATTCGACAAATTTGACCATTTTCATGCACACAAATTTGACACTTTTTCAATTCTAAAAAAATCTGTCCAATAATTTTTTTTTACCATTATATAAAAGATCTGTCTAATACTATTCTTCACTTAAAAAAATCTTGGTCACATTGAGGGCTAATAAAGGTACCAGATGGTCCACAACTACCCCCCCCCCCCCTTGTTTTCCCCACCATGAAAATGCGAATAATGATTAAAGCGTTATTTTAAAAAATGCATAGCAAATTAGGAAAAAAACAATTAAAGAAATAAATAAGAAATGTATATCAAATTCTAATAAATGATTAAAGAAAATATTTTTATGACATTAGGAGAAATAATACATATAGAGTAATGACATGAAGAGTTATCTCCCCTATCCCCTCACTATAAAACCAATAATTAAAATAATCCATTTGTGCTTTATTTTTTTAAATTAAAGCTAAACAAAATCAAATTCTGAAATTATATTATATATATATTATACTTGCACAAAAATGTAATTTTAAAAGAAAACACATATAAAACCTTTAAAATGAACCCTATTTATTACTTTTATGCAAACAAATTCTATAAAATTTTCTTATACAAACTCAAATAGATTTTTTTTAACATGATCATATAGAAAAAAAATTGTACTATTCCTTACTCAAAAATCTTGGCAACATGGAGAGGTAATAGATGAATAAGTTACCAAATGGTCTAATACCCCCCCCCCCCATCCTCCATTTTCCAGAATTGAAAATAAGAATAGAAATTGATGTGATTTTTTTTTAATGCAAAACAATTTTGCAAAGAATAAAATCAATTAAGATATTCAATTGGTACTAAAAAAAACCGTTCTTTATGTCAATTTTAGATTATTTTCCACTTTAATATTGCATATATATAATAATAAGAATATCATTGAAAAAATATATTCAGTACTATTTCAAATTGATTGATCAAAGTAATTTCACTCTGTTGAACATATATGAGAAGGTAGGATAATAAAACAAGGCCATTCTAAGTCCTTCTTATGTTTAGAGTTCGCATGCACCTTGGTTTTTGACATAAATCATAAAAAACAAAAAAACAAAATCAGGCCCCCTAAACAGGATTATTTTGATTGAAATCTTCGACTTCTCCCAATTTCTCAAAATACATGTATTTATGTACAACATATCAAAGTATGTGTATTTCAAACCATTTATTATTTTGATTTTGCTGAGGAATAGATATTTCTACGAGAAAAGCAGATTAATGAAATAAAATCCTGTAAATGACACCATTTTTTATAACTATACAGTCTGTGTTTTATTTTTTGATTCATGTGTTTTTGACGAACAGACAGGAAACTTTTTGATTGATGGGTGGACACTAAACAGAGACAAAAACTTTGAATGTGCTAAGTCTAAGAAAAACATATTGTAACAGTGTCCTTTACCTGAGGCATGCTTAAACTATACAAGAAAATTAATAACAAATTGTAAATATATGACAATGTACGAACAGCTCAATACTGCACTTGGACATAACACTTCATACAGGACATTTTATATAAAAAATGAAAACAAAGTCTACATGAATATGAGGAGCAGCTTATTGATGGACCGGAAAAAAACACTCACAGATGATTATGCATAATAGAGAAAAGTATATGTTGACTGGTCTATTACCGAACCCAACATAACATTTGGACAGTAGATTATGCACAATTTTTTTAAGAATAATAAGCAGCAGCCTACATGTAATACTGCACCTGGCATAAACAAAACATTCACATAGTACATTAATCATGAAAAAAATATTTTTTTAAAAGGGTTACATGTGGAGCGATCTTTTACCATACCAGACCTAACACTTTAACACAGAGTAGATTATAAATGAAAAATGAAAAAAAAATATCCATGTGGAGTGGTCAGTTGCCGCTTCAGTTGTGACACTCAAACAAGAGATAATATGAAATTGCCTAGAAAAGTAGTCTTTGTTAGTTCAGTTTCATCAACTGATTTTTGTCCTGCTGTTTTTAAAGAGATGGAAAGTTATTTTGAAGTTGAGCTTTAGTAGTTGAATCATTATCAGCATGGTCTGAACCTCACATTCATCTATCTTGTACTCTGTACTTGATGAATTTATCTGTAATATATAAAATTTAACAATATTATCTGCAGTAAAACATCAAAATATATTTCCCACGATGACTACATCCTATATATTGAATTTCTGTGAACATGCATATGTAACAAGAAAGGAGAAAATGTCTGGCAGGACCGGGAATCAAACCATGGACCCCTGCATCACTAGTCATTTGCTATACCGACTGAGCTACCCTTGACGATATCAACGGCCCTAACCATTGATAGTTCGTCCTTCGTTTTCGAAGATGACCATAATAACATTTCTTTTGTTAGGTTTTGTCGTGAATGCGAAGATGGCTGGTAAGTCCAATCTTTGCATGGAACGTCCTTCCACAAACTGGGCATGAAGGTCCTAGTGGAGTGTCGACAGAGGCTGCTCTCTCCTTTCGCTTTGTGCGTTTTTGCTCAGCCAGGTGCTTCATCTCATTTTGGTACTGGTTTGCCCCCATCATCACGCTTGAGCGCCAGGCACTGCAATCGAGCGCTAGGTTTTCCCATTTTGTAGGTTTTATATGGAACAGCTTCATGGACACTTTTAGGGAATATTTGTATCTTTCTTTCTGTCCACCCCTGGAACGTGTACCATTTACTAACTCGCCATATAGGAGCTGCTTCGGGGTGCGTGAGTCGTCCATTCTATGAACATGTCCAGCCCATCGGAGTTGACTTGAACGTAGTATGGTATCGATGCTGTACATATTTGCCCGGTTAAGAACCTCTCACTACTGAACGAAAAATGTGCTGAGAATTCTAAATTTTACTGATAATGTTTGATAATTACTGATACTGTGCTGTTCTTGCTGATAAATACTGTTATTATATAGTCTATTTATAGTTCCTATATAATCTATACAAACGCAAACAGTTCATAACACTACATATTCACCGGATTTTAGGCCGTATTCACCGGAGGGTCAATGCGCATTCAACGGCATTGTGACGTCACAATCAAAACATCGAACAACGTCGTAAACATGCAATGGTGGCAACGGCCGCAGAGAGCTACGTATCTGAGCAGGAATACTTTTATTTAAAGCTATTTCACGATTATTTTTTAACATCTGGACGTCTTACACATAGCGAAACGCGGAAAGGAAAACACAGAAGTTACAAACAGTAATCTGGAATTTTTTTTTTATTTTTAACAATGGAAGATCGCAAATGAAAATGATGTCGTCATACAGCCTTCAATGTCTTATCTATTTAAATCCTGACTATATAATAAAACAAGTATGGACTCTTTTGGTGTTGAATATGGTTTGTTATTCACCAGAAAAATATCCATATTGACCTCGGCTTCGCCTCGGTCAATATGAATATTTTTCTGGTGAATAACAAGCCATATTCAACACCAAAAGAGTCCATAATTGTATAATATTTACTGTTATGAATACTGTTGTTACTGATAATTTTAGTTGCTTCTGATAAATACTGATAATTACTGTTGCCTATTATAATTATGGTTGAGTCTGATAAATACTGATAAATACTGTTGAGTAACTGTATCTGCTGAGAATTACTGATAATCACTGTTGAGGTGCTGTCGATGCTGAGATTTACTGATAATTGCTGTGGTCATTGTTTTTAACCTGGTAATTGGTTTAAAATAAAACAGAGGGCTTTAAAGACCTTTAATTATTACTTTCTTTTACTTGAATTATCATGACAAAATTTTGATATTTCTTGAAATGTTCTGCTTGTAACAAAATTACATGTACTGGTATGTATGCTGATTTCAATCTCTACATTAAGTTTTTTGAAAATTATGACAATAATCAAATGAATTATTAATAGAATGAATATATAGAAATAGAATTAATGAAAAAAAATAACTGCAGCAAAAAAATGGAATTTTACTTTTGCATAAGATCTTAGTGATAATAAACTGTAAATAAAAAGGAAATTTTGCCATCTTAAAAGAGATCCATCACCACCTTTCCCGACTCCAAGAAATTTATGTAGAGAGATCGGTGATCTTTTTTTTTTCAATAATAAGAAAAAAAAATTCTTAATGGATGGGAAAAAAATCAGGATAAAAAAGTTTCCTGCAGGTTAGAAAAGTTGGATTCGTACCATTTTCACTAGGTCAACTGGTCAGGTTTGGACAACATTTTCTTTTTGAGGGCCTTTTTTTCTCGAAAACAATTTTCATCTTGTTAAATGATCAGTTTTCTGGTCTCTTTTTGTCGAAATATTTGAAAATTTGCTGGTAAATTAAAAATTTTATCCCTTTAAAAAGTAACTAAGAGATGAAAACAGGGTTGAATATATTCAATCTGTGGGCACTGATTTTAATTAATTTATTTATTTATTCATTTATTTTAATGTTATATGTAGACGTTTGTAGATCGTCCAAGAATTAAACTCCTCCACATGTACATATGTACAAGTGCACACTGTATGCATGTGCAATCGGCAAATGGGGCGAGCTGATTAAAAAATTAGAGGTTAAGAATCCCTAGTGCAAAGGTACATGTGTTTAGTTTGTCTCTTAAGATTTCATCACAAAAAAAACATTTTTTATTTAATCACCTTTGAAATCTCATTAATCTTTTTTTATTTGATTTTATGGAATGGGAAATAAGAGCTGAAATGAGACTTAATTTAATATGTTACTATTGGTATACGATCAAATTGATCGATTTTAATTTTGCATGGTAAAAAGTTGAAAGGAAAACACCTTTAAATTGATTTCAATTGATCAGAAATCGGTGATCGACCTGTGATTTGGCTGTATTGTGTACATGTCTTCAGCTCCGGGGTAGAACGGGGTACAACTTGTATATTTCATGCAAATTGTAGTGGTCAGCGTAACAATGGGCACTAATTACCTATTGTTCTTCGTCTGCGGCTACCGGTGTTATCAATAAACAAACTACCTACACTGTACATGTACTCGCTACTTTGGAACAATCTTAAAGTTTACGGACGCACCAAAAAAAAAAAAAAAAAAAAAAAATTCCGTAATATTGAATTTGATGACGAATAAAAATTGATAAATTGATTGATAAAAAGAAGATATATACATGTACATCATGTACGTTGTATAGACATATTATAATTATTATTTCAATTCACAAAGATCTATCTTTCTTCAGTATTTAATTTCATCTTTTAGTTTTACACATATTTCTTCAATCAATCAATCATTTATTTGAATCTGTTTACCATTTTACAATAGTATACAGAGACCACAAAAACATATAAAATGTAGGTTATTTTATATATAACAGTAGGTAAAAGGCATGCGTGAATAAGAAACTAAACAAAAAAAATTTGTAGGTTGCTATAAATGCTAAGTAAGGGAATTTAGGCCGGGAAGTATATTTTGTTTATCAGATAAAGGAATATCCCGGGGGAGGTGGTCACATGTATTTTCAATTCTGAATCTCTGTTAACGATGGTTTGGGACTGGTAAATACATAGACGAGAAATTGACTTCACCTTTTAATAAAAAAAAAGTGCGCAAAATATACAATCATATAAATAGAACTATTGTTTAGTGAAGCACTTTTTTGAAATAATTTTAGCATAACTTGTTCACAATTCAGATGCAGGGAAACTCCACTTCGCTTAATCCGAGAAAAAAAACCTTTAAATGTATGGATTTTGAATGTCAGAAACATGACATTGTTTATCGCACTCATGAATAAATGTTTTAAAATTACTACAGTTCTGAATTTTGTATTGTTCATTGCAATTGATTCTCTAAAATAATTTTATTCGTGCATATAAAAAATTCGATAAAAATAATATCATAACTTGCATGACTTGTAAAACACACAACTAAAGAACAGACCTTGCCCTATCGGCTATCACTTAAATGTAAACAGTATTTCACCCCCTTCCTTTTTGTGCTACAATCAAGTAAAATCATATAAATAAGCACCCAGTCTGTACTGTTCGTTTATACAAAGGTCTCGGAAAAAAATGGAATTTAAAAAAAAATTATAATCTCTGCACAAAATTCTAATTTTACAAAAACGCAAGCCGTAACGATATCCCTATGGCAGAATGTACTAATAATTGACCCGATTCTAAAACGAAAGAAGAACTTTTACACGTGGTTGACATGTATGTTCCAGAACAACAAGCAAAGTTTTGATTTATTTTATTTTGTTTTTTAACTGACTGACCCCATATAAGATGTTTAAGGAGTGGCGCATAATATTAGAAGCCATATGCCCGTAAACTTAAAACTGTATGTACAATGAAAGAAGAAAAAGCCTAAAGAAAGACGTGTAGTTCATTGACTGAAAATCACACTGCATAAGATTTATGTCATGTAGTGTACAATACTTAATTTAAAAAAAGAAGAGAGAGAGAAAGAAAGCTAGAGAGCGGCACAATGATATAAAATTCGCAGGGAGGACATCGGAGAACTAGAGCGCTGTCTACATAATATATATATATAAATAATTAAAGATGCTTCGATTTAATTATTGTCACATTCTTCTATAAAATAACAAAGTGTACGCTTCAAGACTAGATTTTATGACAAATATTTAATACTGTCTTGTTAAAATGAGAGCTTAATTTAAAAGTAAATGGAAAGGGGGGGGTTGTTTTCAACTTAATGTGCTCCTGCATTTTCAGTTCTCCACATGGTAAAATAAATTGATATTTACAACCATTGACTGTATTGAAGTATCTAAAGATACCCCCCAAAAAAAAGCTTTTGATGACAGTACAAATACACGTGAGAAAAATATGAGATGAGATTTTTTTGAACTTTTGTGAATAAAATTTTTTAAACAAGAGGCCCATGGGCCACATCGCTCACCTGAGAAGCTTTGACCATTCTGTTCTTTACCAGATTTCCCCCTTGTTATACATAATGCATACCCACCCTACCCCACTGATCATAATTTAGACATTTTGAAATCTACACTACCCCATGATCCTTCCATGGGCACATATGTTTCAGCTTTTTTGGCCCAGTGCTTCCGGAGAAGAAGATTTTCAAAGATTTTTCCTATATATTTCTATGTAAAACTTTGATTCCCTATAATGGCTCCGACCTTCCCCCGGGGGTCATGATTCCTACAATTTAGAATTTACACTACCCCAGAATGCTTCCACATAAGCTTCACTTTTTCTGGCCCAGTGGTTCTTGAGAAGAAGATTTTCAAAGATTTTTCCTATATATTTCTATATTAAACTTTGATTCCCCATTGTGGCCCAGCCCTTCCCCCGGGAGTCATTATTTGAACAATTTAGAATCTACATTATACCAGGATGCTTCCACATAAGTTTCAGCTTTTTTGGCCCAGTGGTTCCTGAGAAGAAGATTTTCAAAAATTTTTCCTATTTTCCTATATATTTCTATATAAAACTTTGATTCCCTATAATGGCCCCGCCCTTCCCCCGGGGGCCATGATTCCTAAAATTTAGAATTTACACTACCCCAGAATGCTTCCACATAAGTTTCACTTTTTCTGGCCCAGTGGTTCTTGAGAAGAAGATTTTCAAAGATTTTTCCTATATATTTCGATATAAAACTTTGATTCCCCATTGTGGCCCCGCCCTTCCCCCGGGGGTCTTTATTTTAACAATTAAGAATCTACATTATACCAGGATGCTTCCACATAAGTTTCAGCTTTTCTGGCCCAGTGGTTCTTGAGAAGGAAGATTTTCAAAGATTTTTCCTATATATTTCTATATAAAACTTTGATTCCCCATTGTGGCCCCACCCTTTCCCCAGGGGTCATGATTTTAACAATTTAGAATCTACATTATACCAGGATGCTTCCACATAAGTTTCAGCTTTTCTGGCCCAGTGGTTCTTGAGAAGAAGATTTTCAAAGATTTTTCCTATATATTTCGATATAAAACTTTGATTCCCCATTGTGGCCCCGACCTTCCCCAGGGGTCATGATTTGAACAATTTAGAATCTACACTACCCCAGGATGCTTCCACATAAGTTTCAGCTTTACTGGCCCAGTGGTTCTTGAGAAGAAGATTTTTTAATGACCCAACCCTATTTTTGTCTTTTCTTGATTATTTCCCCTTGCGAGGAGATATGTCCCTTTATTTTAACAATTTAAATTTCCCTTTACCCAAGGATGCTTTGTACCAAGTTTGGTCAAAATTGGCCCAGTGGTTCTTGAGAAGAAGTCGAAAATGTGAAAAGTTTACAGATGGACAGACAGACGGACAGACAGCTAGACAGACGGACGGACGACGGACAAAATGTGATCAGAAAAGCTCACTTGAGCCTTCGGCTCAGGTAAGCTAAAAAGAACTTGGGAAAAAATATCACTGCAAATACAAGAGAATTATTTTCCTTAGATAATGTCATCTACGTGTAAGGAGAAATTTAAAGAAAAAACATAAACATGTATGAAAGCTTATGTTAACATTATGATTTAAAAATGATTACAATAAAATCAATAGCTGAAAACTGAAAACAAATTATTAAAACGTGACTTTTTTATTTAGAATAATTTATTTTATAATTTACTGTAATAAATTTGTTAAAATACATTTTTTTAAAAACAAATAATCATTTCTCAGGCTATTTTAATCCATTCCCAGGTTAAAAACAATGACCACAGTAATTATCAGTTTATCTGTAAATCTCAGCATCGACAGTACCTCAACAGTAATTATCAATAATTCTCAGCAGCGACAGTACCTCAACAGTATTTATCAGTATTTATCAGACTCCACAGTAAAAGACGACAGTAAGTATCAGTATTTATCAGCAACAACAAAAATTATCAGCAACAACAGCAATAATGACAGTAAATATCAGTAATTATCAGCAAGAACAGCACCGTATCAGTAATTATCAAACATTATCAGTAAAATTTGGGATTCTCAGCACTTTTTTCGTCCAGTAGTGTCTGTGTCCGGGATCCTGTCTTGCCATTTGATGCCCAATATTTTCCGGAGACAAATTGCATGGAAATGGTTTAGTTTCCTGGTGTGTCTCTGGTACACCGTCCAAGTCTCACAAGCATAAAGTAAAGATGTCAGTACAACTGCTCTGTACACACTCAGCTTTGTTATTGTGGTAATGCCACGTCGGCCCCATACTGCTTTGTTTAGGCGACCAAAGGCAGAGCTTGCTTTGGCTATGCGTGAGTTAACTTCATCATCAATATGGACAGTGTGCAACCAAGATACATAAACTTTTCCACAGGTTTGAGGCGCTCAGATTTGATGTAGATGTTAGGCTCAGTATAAGAGAGGTTTGGTGCCGGCTGGAACATGACTTCAGTTTTCTTAGTGCTTATTGTCAAACCAAAGTTGTCACAAGCATCCGAAAACCTGTTCAGGCTTGTTTGCATGTCAGCCTCTGTAGATGCATTTAGGGCGCAATCGTCTGCGAATAAGAAGTCTCACAGCCTTTCAATGTGGACCTTAGTCTTCGCTCTCAGACGTTGCAGATTGAAGACTCCCCCAGCCGTACGGTATCTGATGTCAATGCCTGGATCATTCTCCGAAAAAGCTTCTGTCAGCATAGTTGTGAACATCAAGCTGAACAGCGTAGGGGCAAGAACACAGCCTTGCTTAACACCATTTGTGCCCTCAAAAGGAGCAGATTGGTTTCCATCACCAAGAACGTGGGCCTGCATGTCATCATGAATCAAGGTGGACAACCAAATTTCTCCATAATTAGCCATAAACCTGTTCTGTTGACTGTATCAAAAGGTTTTGTGAGGTCTAAGAACTTTGTGTATAGGCTGGTATTCTGTTCTTGGCATTTTTCCTGCAGTTGTTTGGCAGCAAAAATCATGTCCACTGTTCCACGGCCTGAACGGAACCCACATTGACTCTCCGGTAGTAGCCCATTTTCAAGATGGCAGAGAAGTCTGTTCAGAATTATACGTGCAAGGATCTTTCCAGCAATGGAGAGGAGTGAGATTCCTCTATGTTTATCACAGGAATTTATGTTGCCTTTACGCTTGTATAGGTGAACTATTGAAGTATTTTTTAAGTCCTGTGGTAAGGTTTCATTTTCCCACATTGACTGGAAAAGTTTGGTCAAATTCTGAGTCATTAGTGGTCCTGCAGATTTTTAAATCTAGGCTGGAATAGCGTCGGCTCCGGAAGCTTTGCCTGTTGACATTTGCTTTATTGCTTTCAGAGTCTCAGTGGCAGATGGAGGGTCGTCAAGTGCAGTGTTGATTGGGATCTGAGGTAAACGATTTATGGCATCGTTGCTGACTGAAGATGGCCTGTATAGGACCGAACTGAAATGATCTGCCCACCTGTCAAGAAAACCAGGCTTGTCAGTAATGAGTTTGGTTCCATCAATTGAGAGCAGTGGTGATGTACCAGCAGATTGAGGTCCATACAGCATTCTTATGGCTTGGTAAAAGCATTTGGAGTTGTGGATGTCAGCACAACCCTGAATTTCTTCGGCTTTTTGACTAAGCCATTTGTCTTTCATATGCCTTAGTTCAGTCTGCACAATGTGCTTCATTTGGTGAAGAGCAGCTGTTTTGGATGGGGTCTTTTTTTAAAAGGTTTTGCTTTAAGAGTCTGTTCTTATCTTCAAGCAGTTTGTCAATGGCCTCGTTATTTTCACCAAACCAATCCTGGTGTGCATGCTTTTTAGGACCTAGTGTGTCGACACATACAGAGTGTACAGTGTTCCTGAACTCTGCCCAGTCCTGCTCAATGTTGCCAGAGTTCAAAGGCAAAGACCCAAATTTTTCGTCCAAAACGTCTGCGACTTGCTGCTCAATATCATCATTTTGTAGTTTAGTCGCTTGGGTGGTTTCTTTCCTTGTGGCACTACTGAATTAAATATCCCCTTAGATTCCAAAAAATCCCCTGTTGTCCCCCTGTCAGTCCCTGACATTTTCCTGTCTCTCCCTGACTTTCTCCTATGATCCCCTGTCGTTGTCCCTGCTCTCCCTGTCCAGTCCCTGTCGTCCCCTGTCGTTGTCCCTGCCTTCCGTGTCTACTCCCTGTCGTCCCCTGACATTCTCTGATCTCCCTGTCCAGTCCCTGTCGTCCCCTGTCGTTGTCCCTGCCTTCCCTGTCTACTCCCTGTCGTCCCCTGACATTTATTTTGGCCAAGAAAAGAAGGTTTAAAAATATTTTTGTTGCATTTATGGGTGGAAAATGATATAGTCTTGAAAACTTTAAGTGTTTTTTTTTGAAAATATAGACTTAGTAAAAAGTTAACACATTTTTAATGCCTTAACTTAATCCCCTGTAATTTAGATTCTATCACTTGTATCAATGTGATTGTTTTCAGTTTGGTAGGATTTTGGGGGGAGAACGGCAGAGAATTGCATCATTTTAAAGAAGAAATAAAATACCAATTTATTTTATCTTGTGATGGTAGACGGCAATTACATTGTGCTTTATGAACCTTTTATATATATTCATAAACTTTTTCATTTTTCATTTGATCTACTTTGAAACATCTGTGACAACACTTTTTGTAAAAGAACTAGATTGAAACATTTGGGAATACATTATCAAATCAATGCGTGAGATATTTTGTTTTCCCAAAGAATTAAATGAATAAAAAATTAATTGAAAGCAATGACATATAAATGTATTAATAAAATATATGTCTATTCAATAAACAAAAATTATCAAATAAACTAAAAATCTACTTTATTCATTTATTTTCTTATGTGAATAAATCTACAAATCGACTGAATTAAGAATAAATAAATAAATAAATTAATCAATTAATTAATTAATTAAATAAATAAATAAATAAATATCCCCAAAATTTGTTTTATTAATTTTATCTTATTTATTTGCTGAAATATGCTACAAAGTATTTTATTAGCATATTTAAACGACTTTTTGTTACTTTAAGTCCATGATGGATATCAAAATAATCGTCTCATTATGCACAATATTAATCTGTCAATTAGATTTTTGATACTTTGTTTGATTAAAAAATCGGTTTTCAAAACCCTAACACGATTCTGAAACAACATCAAAGCCATGGATGTTTACCAGTAATTAACAAGGGGTACACGGTCATGACACCCATTATCTTTTTCACTGACTGCTATACCTTGTTTATGTTGTGGCAGGACGACCGTGTGTAGTTTGCAACTGTTTGAAATAACATTTTCTCTTTGTATGAGAACTGCTTTTTTCAATCAAAACAAAATAAAAGTATTAAAAAAAACTATTGACGGATTAAGATTGTGCATAATGAGACGATTATTTTGATATCCATCATGGAAGTAAAATAATTAAAAGCAGATTTAATATGCTTCAAAAATACTTTGATACATATTTATCGTAAATCAGTTTACATAGAATATGCCAAACAAATCCCATTTTCGGGTATATGATTATTTAGTTTGCTTGTATCGTCAATTTTAAAAATAAAAACATTGTTTTATAATGATTAAATACATGCAGTTAATTAGATTATTTATTTGTTTATTTACTAACTATTTAAAATCATTTATTGTATTGATTTTAAAAACTAAAATATTCCAAAATGCGCAAATACCCCTGCTGTTTTTTTTTTTTTTTTTCTTACAAAAGGTAAAAAGTCACAACATTATTAAATGAATAAAACATGAATAAAATAAAACTAAAGAAAATGCAATTTCTCGCGGATATAAATGATTGACTTATTTGTTGTATTTTCATTTTCAAAAATAAATAGATATTTTATTTATAATTATTTCATTTTTTTAAAATTTTATTTTATTTATTTACTATGTATTTATTTCGCTGTAATCTGTTTTATTCATTAAATACTGGTTTGACTTTGTACCATTTGTAAGAAAAAAAGTTAGCAGGGGAAATTGGTGCATTTTAGAATATTTTATTGTTTAAAACCAATACATTTATTGATTTTAGATATTTAGTAAATAAAAAAAAATAAATTTATTAACAGGATGTATTTAATCATTATTAAAACAATGTTTTTATTTTTAAAATTGACGATACAAACAAACTAAATAATCAAATACCCGAAAATGGGATTCGTTTGGCATATTCTATGTAAAATGATTTACGATAAATATGTATCTAAGTATTTTTGAAGCATATTTAAACTGCTTTTAATTATTTTACTTCCATGATGGATATCAAAAAAATCGTCTCATTATGCACAATCTTTACCCGTCAATAGCTTCTTTGATACTTTTATTTTGTTTTGATTGAAAAAAAAGTTCTCATACAAAGAGAAAATGTTATTTCAAAGAGTTGCAAACTGTACACGGTCACTCTGAACATAACATAAACAAGGTATAGCGGTCAGCGAGAAAGACAATAGGTGTCATGACTGTGTACCACGAGCTAATTACTGGTAAACATCAATGGCTTTGATGTTCTTTCAGAATCGTGTTAGGGTTTTGAAAACCGATTTTTTAATCAAAACAAAGTATCAAAAATCAAATTGACAGATTAATATTGTGCATAATGAGACGATTATTTTGATAGCCATTATGTACTTAAAATTATAAAAAGTCGTTTTAATACGCTAATAAAATACTTTGTAGCACATCTACAGATGCAAGTGTTTATATAAAATTAAAATAAAGAAACACAATTTCTTGCAGATATAAATGATTCATTAATTTGTTGTATTTTCAATTTCAAATATAAATAAATTGATTTTTTTCATATATTTTTTCATTATTCATTTATTTTATTTTATCTATTTACTATGAATTTATTTAGCTTCAATCTGTTTTATTCGTTAAATACTGGTTTGACTTTATACCATTTGTTAAAAAAAAAAAAAAAAAAGGGGGAGAGGGTATTGGTGCATTTTGAAATAATTAAGTTTTTAAAATCAATATAATAATTGATTTTAAATAGTTAGTAAACAAAAAAAAACTTTTTAACTGCATGTATTTATGTAATATAAAAACAATCTTTTTTATTTGTAAAATTGACGATACAAGCAAACTAAACAATCAAATACCCGAAAATGGGATTTTTTTTGGCTTATTTTATGAAAAACTATTTACGAAAAAATATGTGTCAAAGTATTTTTTAAGCATATTAATTCAGCTTTTAATTATTTTACTTCCATGATGGATATCAAAATAATCATCTCATTATGCACAATCTTTACCCGTTCATAGCTTCTTTGATACTTTTATTTTGTTTTGATTGAAAAAAAAAGTTCTAATACAAGGAGAAAATGTTATTTCAAACAGCTGCAAACAACACACGGTCGTCCTGCCACAACAAAAACAAGGTATAGCGGTCAGTGAAAAAGATAATGGGTGTCATGACTGTGTACCACGAGTTAATTACTGGAAAACATCAATGGCTTTGATGTTGTTTCAAAACCGTGTTAGGGTTTTGAAAACCGATTTTTTAATCAAAACAAAGTATCAAAAATCAAATTGACAGATTAATATTGTGCAAATTGAGACGATTATTTTGATATCCATCATGGACTTAAAGTAATAAAAAGTCGTTTTAATATGCTAATAAAAAACTTTGTAGCATATTTCAGCAAATAAATAAAATAAAACTAATAAATAAAATTTTGTAGATAAAGTAGATTTTTAGTTAATTTAATAAGTTTTATTTATTGAATAGACATTTATTTTATTAATGCGTTTATATATCATTCCTTTCAATTAATTTTTATTCATTTAATTCTTTGGAAAAACAAAATGTCCCATGCTAGGATTTGATAATTTATCCCAAATGTTTCAATCTAGTTCTTTTACAAAGACAGTTATTACGCTGAAAGATGTTTCAAAGTAGATCAAATAAAAAATGAAAAAGTTTATAAATATATATAAAAGGTTCATAAAGCACAAAATATATGCCGTCTAGCATCACAAGATGAAATAAATTGGTAATTTAATTCTTCTTTAGAATGATGGAATTCTCTGCCGTTCTCCCCCCGAAATGCTTCCAAACTAAAAAAAAATCACATCGATACAAGTAATAGAAACTAAATTACAGGGGATTAAGTTAAGGCATTTGAAAATGTGTTAACTTTTTACTATTTAAGTCTATATTTTCAAAACAAATTCTTAAAGTTTTGAAGACTATATAATTTTTCACTCATAAATGCAACAAAAATATTTTTAAACTCCTTTTCTTGGCCAAAATAAATGTCAGGGGACGACAGGGAGTAGACAGGGAAGGCAGGGACAACGACAGGGGACCACAGGGACTGGACAGGGAGATCAGAGAATGTCAGGGGACGACAGGGAGTAAACAGGGAAGGCAGGGACAACGACAGGGGACGACAGGGACTGGACAGGGAGAGCAGGGACAACGACAGGGGATCATAGGAGAAAGTCAGGGAGAAACAGGAAAATGTCAGGGACTGACAGGGGGACAACAGGGGATTTTTTGGAATCTAAGGGGATATTTAATTCAGTAGTGTGGGCGCCTAGGTGGTTGAATATGGAAACTGAGTCTGCATATAATAAGGCGGTGGTCTGTCCAGCAGTCTGCACCACACATCGACTTTGTCACATGCACGTCATTTCTGTCTCTTGTTTTAACGATTGCATTGTCAATGAGGTGCCAGTTTTTTGAGCGTGGATGCATCCAGGTGGTTTTGTTTCTAGTTGGCATCTTGAAAAGTGTGTTTGTAATACTGAGGCTGTGTTTGGGCACATAATCTGAGGAGATGCAGACCATTGCTGTTACATGAACCAACGCCGTGCTTTCCAATGACGTCACCCAAGGTTTCTGCATCTGATCCAACCCTGGCATTGAAGTCACCAAGGACCACAAGTTTGTCTTGTCTGGGTGTGGAGGATATGATACTGTCAAGGTCCTCATAGAACTTGTCTTTGATATCATCAGGATTTGTCATGGTTGGCGCATAGCAACTGACAATTGTGGCACTTCTCTTGCCCTTTAAATTCAGAGCAAGCGTCATAAGGTGATCGTTTTTCCCTTTGGGTAAACTAGTCAGTTTGCCTATTAGATCGATTTTAATGGCAAAGCCAACTCCTGCCTCACGGCGTTCATCTCTGCCACGCCCACTCCAGAAGAATGTGTATCCGGATTTTGGCTCCTTCAGCTGTCCTTCTTCAGCAAGACGAGTTTCACTTAGAGCAGCAATGTCCACATTGTATCTGGATAACTCCTTTGCCACAAGAGCTGTCCTTCTTTCTGGTCTATTTGAGTCACATTTGTCCAACAGTGTTCGAACGTTCCATGCTCCAACTGTGATCGTATCTTTGGGTCTTTTTTGTATTTCTTGCATTTCGACCGCATAATGGAGATCCCTGCCAGTCGGGGTAAACTGGCCCAGGCAGATTGAGACAGGCAATGTTTAGGGCATCTTTTCTAGCCCCTTCCCCAGGCTAAGGCTAAAGGGCTGCTCAGTCACTCAGGATATAGCTGGGAGCCTCTGCTGTCTCGGTCAAAGAGCTGACGACCAGTGTCTTGAGCCGCCTGTTTGTAGGGTCACAACTGCAGCTTCCAGTGTATCCACACCTGCTGTTTTCGTCATTTGCCAATCGCCAAGGACTTTAGAATGTTACGAGATGAGATATGAGCTGAGACTTTGATTTAAGTGAAGTAGGGTCGCGCACCACCAACCTCACTATCTAGTCTGAATTCACCTTGACCTAGTGGCAAGACGTTGTCAAGACGGCTAAAGATGAATCCAGATGCAGAAGTTGCCGGAGACTTGCCACATGCGCACAAGAGACCGCCTACGGGACTTCACTCCGAATTTCCTGACCACAACCGAGTTCCACGTTTCCATAGTGGCACCCATTGATCACGAACATGTGAGCTCTTCTGCTCTGGCCAGTGACTTCTTGGTGGAAGTTCGTACGCCCAGTGATGCCGTGTTAACATCACCCCCTCACGTGGTTTCGCCCGCCGACTGAGGCGGTTTACCAGGATGTGGCGCTTGGAGCCAGCACGTGAGAGTTTAGGAGATGTATAAATTTTGCTCTTCCAAATTTAATAAGTGTAGAAAATTGGCAGTTTACATGAATAAGTTGTAAACTCCTGCAAGTTATATATATATATATATATATATATATATATATATATATATATATATATATATATATATATATATATATATATATATATATATATATGCATGTAATATGACCCTAACCATTACATATTACATGTATATATATATAACTTGCAGGAGTTTACACCTTATTCATGTAAACTGCCAGTTTCCTACACTTACTAAATCTGGCAGAGCAAAATTTAAATAATGACTTAACCAGTACATGTATCACTATTATACTGACAGCAAGATCCCCTTTTCTGCTATTCAGGATCAAAACTGCATTTCAAATGGTTCAGTTTAGCATTCTTCATCTCTAGCTATCCAACAAGACTCCTTAGCCTAGATTCACAATAAATGGAGGCCAACATCTCTTTTTCCTCAAAATGGTGACACCAAATAGGTGAGGTGTTAAAGGCACCAACCAGAATGTACCATAATGCCAGTGGCTGAAAAAATAGATCAAATAAATATATATTCTAGTATACATGTATACCAGCAAAAATAAAATCTAATTATACATGTATTAGTTAATTGGCAAACCACTTTTTAACCAGAAAATCTTACACTGAAATGTCCCATTGTCTGACCAATATATTCTTATTATGCAGCAGTAGTAAAAATAAAGATTTGAATTTCATCCAACCAGCGAACAACATGCAGACAGTTTCAATCTTTACGACCTTGTAAAAGTTTTTTCCAGTGAAGAAAAACAAAAATAATTTGTCCCTAGTCATCTTGGAAATAAAATTAATTACCTGTCCTTCACTGTAAATAAATAATTTGACACCCATAAAATCCCCCCTCTTCAAATAGCAGTTCCTTACATGCTCTGAATTTACTAAGGCGTTAAAGTTTTAAAATATATTTGTCATGCTGTAGGCCTATTACTATAATGAAACTGAGAAGTTTGAAACGAATTGTAAGTCAACAATCATACTATTTTATGTGACTTACCAAGTAAGAGCTACTTTTGAGTTAAGTGATCATAGGCCCCTCTATCGTATTTCTCTTTCAGGAAAGTGTCTTAAATACATAAATGGTACAGTACTATCAGTCACAGTTTAGGCCAAATGTATCAATACAATAACCAAATAAAGTACCTACTCACCATCGCTTTTAAAGTTTGAAAAGATATGCAAACGATTGCCTTTATCACTGTGACTGTAATCATATAAACGGGGCTGTCAACTTCCTTAGATCAACAACTCTTCGCCCTTCGTTCGATTTGATGTCATTTTATGATTCACACCAGCTGCGTCGTCTGCTTTGGAATGTTTAAGTCGTTTGCGATATACGAATATTCAATTTCATAAAAAGTTAAATTTTGTTGTCCTGTTTCTTAAGATGTTATATTCTCGCATTTGCTCTAATTAACTTGATCTACCTTTACAGCTGAGCGTTCCCATAACGTTTCCAGTGTACTTTTCTCGGAGCACGTTGTTTAAAACTGCAGTCCGCCATATTGAACTATGCGCATTTACGGGATAAGCGAACCGAAAAATTCTTAATTTAGAATTCACATGCAATGTCACGTGATCGCTATGCGTAGCTACGTTAAATTACTCCCATATGTCAATTTTTATAGTCCTCGCGCACTGACTTAAAATACAAAGACAACCGCACGAGAATCACATGCATATCTGGCCTCCATAGCGTCAGATACAAAGGCAGACGCGCACGAGATTTACATCTGTATTTGGTCTCATAAGCTCCTGACCTATCGATTTGCATAATTTACGAACCAGTAGAATTACAAAGAAATAAAGTCCAAAACTCTCAAAGAGTTATCACACAGAAAACAAATAGAAATGGAAATATATGATAATATATCGTCTTTATATCTTAATGTCAATTTGAATGTCAAGGCAAGTTTTTCAATTAAAATCAGTTGAATATGGCTTAAACATTTTTTAGAGATGTATTTCTTTTCACTGGCAATTAATTTTTAAGGATTACATCAAAATCTTTATGTAATTTGGTCGAATGAGTAAGTATTTTTGAAAAATAAAAGCGTCCAATAAGATGGGATTTTGGAGGAGTAAGCAGTGAATCAAGTACATAAAGTGACCCTTATGCCATTTATAGAACCGATGTACGGAATCCATTAGCGATTTGTTGTTAAAGCTGATCGTTTGTAGACATAAATGTGCAGTCATTTTACCCTTATATGTATACATGTACAAAGAAATGAATTGTTACAAAATGTTTACCATTCAAAGATTGTGTTAAATTATCTACGACACAATCACTATCTTAATAAAAAAATTATGGATTCTCAGGCATGATATGTGCACATACAGTCATTCCCGTATAATTCATACAAATGAAAAAACGCTATGTCGCCAATACATTTCAAAGCTATGGTTACTGATATTCAAATTATTCCTGGACCCTTTATGTTAACATATTTTGTCACACAAAAAAACATTAGATGTTACATTTTTTGATATTTTTTCTCCGAGCATTTACACAAAAGGAAGCCCGGAATCGTGTAAAAGGCGATGTCGCCATCGTATACCTTGCAGTTTGAATGTGCATTACCTGATTGCATTTTGTTCTAAACAAACAAAAATTGTTTTAATTAATGAAGAAACATGTCAAAATCATATAAATGAAACTTTCATTGATAAATGAATAACGATTTTTAAACAAACCTTTGATCATCGCTGTCGCCAAATTTCACCTAACCTACCGTTACAGTTTTTGAATATTTTTTAAGATAATACAATATATCGTTAGTAAAGCTAAAACTGCGTTTTTGTGTCTAATATATATAAAAACTTTAGCACAGAATCTTTATTTTAGGCAAATCAATAAAACTGTGTTCAAAATTTTTAAAAATATGGATTTTTTATAATATCGCATATAAGAACCTAACCTACGTGACGGTGATTGTGAAGAAACAGAGGCTATGTGAAGTACTATTTCAAGGCAGTTGATTGACACTTATGGGTATGTCTAGTAAACAAAAAACAAATGTAAGAAAAGTTAAACAACAATTCAGAAATAACGATATTATTGATGGTTCTAACCTCCGTAACCTCTAACCTCCGTAACAGAAAATCAACAAAATCTAACGTGTGCAACATTTCAGGTGTTTAAACCTAAGAGATAATGCTGGAATTTACTCTTTTAGTTGACAACAAAATGTAATATTAAAATCATAATGCGTTTAAAGCATAAAATGTAAAGGTATTTTGAAAATATTATGGTAAAAATGGCCTTAACTTACATGTAGATGTTTTTGCATATTACAAATAAAAACGATTGTGTTTTTTCTTCGTTTTGTAAATGTCTAATATTCCGTAATGCGTATGGGCACAAAAAGGTCACCCTTATGTGAACTATCAGCGGTGTACAGGGAAATTATACTCGTTTATACGTAAAACCAGCGATGTTACGGAGGTTAGGTTTTTCTGCAAAATATGGATTTTTGATTTTTTAAGTGAATTTTTCATATATTATGATATATTAAATAAGTTTTCTTAAAAACTATGTTGATGTGTGACAGTCACTTCACAATGATTCAATAAATCACTTCATTATTACAAGTCTCAGTTAGGTATTTCGTAACGGGGGTTAAAATTATTTGTTTTGTTTTTTTAAATTTAAATGTATTTGCCTAAAAACGTTAAAACAAATATTTTTTTTTACAAATAAATATTGTTTTCTAATTGTTTTTTTATTTAAATTCACAATTAGGTAAACGCAATCACACCGATTGTTCGAAACGAAGCTTGTATATTTTGTAACGGAGGTTATAAAAGTTTAAATCTTCACTTCACATTTGCAGTTAAAAAGACAATAATATATTCATAAATATTTGATTAAGTTGATTGACCCTTAATAATGATGAGCGACATAAGTTTGTAAAGCCAATAGGAAGTCTAAAATTCGGTTTACTTTTTTTGTAAATATTCAGAATAACCTCCGTAACGAAACACACTTTTTGGTAAATTGCTTTTAAAAAGAGGGGAAAACTGTTTAGTTCTCTTTATTGTGTAAATACAAATGTACATTCTTTTTAAAGTGTGTTTGACAAGTTTTACAAAATATTTTTATCTCTTAATCTTCAAAACGAGTTTGTGCAACCTCCGTTACAATTTTGGAGCAATTTGTATATTAACATTTCTTTAAAAAGTGGTCAATTTATAATCAGATAAGGTCTTTAATTTTCAAGATATATCCTTTTATTTTTCAAATCAAGTGGTCAAGTAATGTAATAATCTGTTTGCTTGGCAATATTCCTACTGGAAAATAGTGTTTATTTTATTGTCCAAAAATTCTGTTATCTGGATTAAATTTTACACATATTTAGTCAATATTTTTTATGTTTGCAGTTAAGAATTTCTTCTGTCATAATTTAGTTGTATATTGATAAAGCTTCGAAGTCCAATAAAAATTAAAATATGAACAAAGACTTTAATAACTTTACAGCTGCTTTTTCTGAGTTATAACCTCCGTTACGGAGTTCTTGCATATGGTGAGTTGGAATACATGTAGTCACAAAAACTAAACGAGGAAAGATTAATGTGTAAAATTTCATTTTATTAACAAAGGATGTTTACTTTATCAATCAAACACAAAATTATATCATTGCGCTTAAATTCGTTTTTCAATACTATGGACTTGGTAATTGTATGAATTATACGGGAACGAACGACTGATAACCTTTCACACAAAAAAAAACCATGTCAAGTAAATTACATTCCTTGGATTTCCTAAATAATATATGTTCATCTTTTGAAAACTAAAGCAATTTTCATTAATATGCATGTATCTCAAATAAAATGTTGTATTTACGAACACTATGTATATTATTTAGTAACAGATGCATTTAAAAAAATTAATGATATATATCTTACCTCCATTACCTCACTTGTACGATGCGCAGTCGGATTGTTCTGAGTTACTTCAATGTTTGTCCCGTATGACGTGTTGTTAAAAATTATAGTTTCTGGACATTTTCTAAATGAATTTTATTGAAAAATTTTGAAATCTATTCAAATCGTGTATAATGTATATTTTGACATGAAGGGAAAAGATTACAATGAAATTTTTCATACTCTTCTTCAGTGATTGTTTTCTTCTCTCGTGCATTATGATAGACGGTTACTGCTGTAGCAGTTAAAATTATGCATAGAACGAGTCCACCAAAAAGAATTCCAAATGTCATGCCATCAAGGTTATTTACTGAAATTTATATAAAAATGTAAACTATCAGATGTGCTTTAAAATATTATTTAAAAAGTGCAATAAATGCTAAATGAAGTGTAAAACGAGTTCCTTATCGAAGTTTATTTAAGGAATCACTGACTAGTTTTGAGAGTATGCCAGGGCATCAACAATAGTGGGAAACATGGGATAATTTGCATATAACGATTTCGATTTTTACTTGAAAAAAAAAACAATCTTATAATAAATCGAAATACCGTCTAATTAAGTAGATTTGAAATGCACAAGGCATTCCATGTTATTTTTCATTGCCCTGCCCCATGACGTCAAATTTTACTACAAAAAATAGTCCCATACAAATACGAAAGAAATTTAATAATTATTTAGTTATACTGCAGTCAAATATCAATATTTATAAAATAAACAACAAAAGAATTTTATTTTACGATCAAAGCATTCTTGCTAACTTTAATTATATATGTGACCTAGATTTAGGTTGTCGTTAGCACGAACACATGTATAAGCCCTAGCTCACTTCTCCGCCGCTATATTGAATGCAGTGTTGCAATTGATGAAATGAGAGTTGGTCAGCATGGTCAGGAAACAGAACCGTGTATTTTGAAATAACAGAGGACGTTGAATTGCGTAAGAAGTTGGATGGTAATGACCAGGTCTAATAAATAATATTGCTTTTATATTTTCTTTTAATTTAAAAATTGAGAAAAAGGAAACACAACAGAAAACGTACTGTAAAGACAAAATACACTCTGCCTGATAATTTCAGCAAATAAAAAAAGATAAAGTAAGTATTATTTAGAGAAATCAAGAAAATCACCACCCACTTTATAGCTGTGAGTATACGGGGAGTATACATCCGCAGTATATATATTTCCATGGACAACGTAAGTTTTAGTCAGATTAGTTTTTGACAACGACCTGAGCTTGGTGGACGTAATTGAATTATAGTCAGTCTTAACATGCAGGCAGTGCAGACAGTTCTTATGGGCTTTGATGTCACGGATTTTTAATGTGTTACTAAAATGCAATATTAACAAGAGGCCCAGGGGCCACAGCGCTCACCTGAGCACATCAGCTAGGAAAAAACACATATCAGATCAGAACTGAAAGTTAATTTAAGGTGGGGGGGGGTTGAATTTTAACCCCCAAGGGGATCATAATTTGAACGAACTAGAATCTACATTACCTGAGGATGATTCCATACAAATATTACTAATCCTGGCTTTGAAGTACTTGAAAAGAAGATTTAAAAAGGTTTCCCTATATATTTCTGTGTAAAACTTTGGTCGGCCATTTTGGCCACACCCTTACCCCGGGGTCATGACTTGAACAAACTTGAATCTACACTACCTGAGGATGATTCCACATGAGTTTCATCTTTCCTGGCCCAGTGGTTCTTGAGAAGAAGATTTATAAAGATTTTTCTTATATATTCCTATGTAAAACTTTGATCGGCCATTTTGACCCCGCCCTCCCCCCGGGGGTCATGACTTGAACAAACTTGAATCTACACTACCTGAGGATAATTTCACATGAGATTCGTCTTTCCTGTTTCAATGGTTCTTGAGAAGAAGATTTTTGAAGATTTTTCCTATATATTCCTATGTAAAACTTTGATCAGCCATTTTGGCCCCGCCCTATCCCTGGGGGTCATGACTTGAACAAACTTGAATCTACACTACCTTAAGATGATTCCACATGAGTTTCATCTTTCCTGGCCCAGTGGTTCTTGAGAAGAAGATTTTTAAAGATTTTTCTTATATATTCCTATTTAAAACTTTGATCAGCCATTTTGGCCCCACCCTAACCCCGGGGGTCATGATTTGAAAAAAACTAGAATCTTCACTACCTGAGGATAATTTCACTTGAGTTTCATCTTTCCAAGCCCAGTGGTTCTTGAGAAGAAGATTTTTAAAGATTTTTCCTATATATTCCTATCTAAAACTTTGATCGGCCATTTTGGCCCCGCCCTACCCCCGGGGGTCATGACTTGAACAAACTTGAATTTACACTACCTGAGGATGATACCACATGAGTTTCGTTTTTCCTGGCCCAGTGGTTCTTGAGAAGAAGATTTTTAAAGATTTTTCCTATATATTCCTATGTAAAACTTTGATCGGCCATTTTGGCCTCGCCCTACCCCCGGGGGTCATGACTTGAACAAACTTGAATCTACACTACCTGAGGATGATTCCACATGAGTTCTTTATGTTATCCAGTAGAAATCTACTACGTTCAGATCTCTATAACACACGCGAAACCGTGTCACCGCGCGTTGGAATATACAGAAGGAACCATATGCATTTTCAAATCTCTAGGAATACCAAAATGCTTAATGTTTTAACTCATTTTTATAAAGAACTATAACCCTGTATAAATTGACGTAAAATACTACAAACATGCGTTTTAAATTTAATTTGTCACTTTTTTCCTCGCAAAGTTCGTTTGCGATATTTAACTTTGCGACGTCAGAAACGGAACGTACGTCTATTAAAACAGGACAGTTTTTGAACGACGCTAAATTCTCACAAAAGATAAGCGAAATAAAAAAAATAAAGGGTAAATTAGGGACTGTAAATATAAGCATTTGATTCATATTTGAGTTATTTTCGATCCTATAACACACCTGGCCTTGCCGAAAAATTATCATTCCATTTCACTTGTCGACACGGCCAGATGTGTCATAGGAGCGAAGACATCCTAGAATGTGAATTCAATGCTTAATTAACGACCCTCTCTATACCAGTGCAAAATGTTGTTTTAACATTCAGAAAAATATATTGTATACAAGCGTCAATCTTAAGATCATTTATTTAATTTTCACTATATGGTGCCTGGTATTTACTTCCAGGAAAGATGTTAAAACTCAACACAGTATCAGTGTATAAAAATCTCAGTTGTTTACGTCCATATTGAAAATACGTATAAAATACATGTACGTGCTCAATTTATCTATCGTGGCTTTTTATAATGTTAAGAATATTTAAATTGATTATAAATTGAGTATATATACAGTAAAATTTATTTAATTAGAATTTAAATCAAAGGACAGATCACTCTTACTGCAGAAAATTACCTTAGAATCAGAACTCTTTAGAGTGCAGTATAGAGAGGATTATTATGTATTGATGAACTATTTAAGATTATCTTTCACTAGAAAGTTTGATAATTCGTGTAACTCCAAGACCCCCCCCCCCCACACACACACACACATACAATTACACGATTTTAAGTTTTCATTGATATACTTAAGTCAAAGAGATCTTTTAAACGAAATAACAAATTAAAGGTATTTGCCTGAAAATAAAAAAAATACATTACATGCAGTTTTGAATTTCATTTTTGCTTTATTATTACACTTACAGATGTAGATATGCAAGTACTCATTGTGCTTTGTAAAAGAGATATACAAGTAAAATGATATGAACCTACAAAGAAAGCATTTGGAATTATTCACATGGACATAACCACACTTACAGTTACATGTATTGTTCTCACAAACAGACCCAGATGGCTCAGAACACTGCTCGTTCCGTTGACAAGCTTCATTCAGCTTCAATCCGCCTGGAAAACAAGATTTAAAAAAATCTTTAATGATCCATGAATCCTTTTAATATCAGTTATGGTGTTGAATACGTTTAATTTTCTGTTTAAGTAAAGTCAAAATATCAAAAAACTTCCATTTGTTTTAAAATTAAAGTACATGTATATGTCTTTCAATGAACTTGCCACCTTTAAAACACTTGTTTCCGAATCCTATATACCCATGTTTGCATACACAAACACCGACTTTTCCTGTCAACGAACATGATTTGGATACATCTTGACACTCCTCAGCCGATGTACACATATCTTTTGTGAGGTGTACTAAAAAAGAAAATGTTTGACGTGAATTTAAAGAAAATGTAATATAAAATAATTCTCTTTTCTTATTGACAAAATCCATATTATCAACAAAATAATCTTCAATACAGGATTGATTATCTAATTATTGAGTATTGAAGTTTGATTAGAATCTACAACAGGGAATATTCTTAAAAATATTCCAAGATTATTTCATAATATTGATATTTCTTTTAAAAAAATCAGCCTGGGTTTAGATGATATTAAAATCTACTTATTGCATATATGTTACCTGGTAATTTATCGGTTCTCTGCTGAGATCGGCTGATACGATTTCACTGACATCCTGATCATCTGTTTGTCACGTGACAAATTTTACATTAGAAAATTATTAAACATTAGATGATATTTGCAGATATCCTTGCAAGTAAAAATTAAAATTTGTTTTGTTCAGACAAAAAAATTCCTGAACATGGTAAGTGTTGGAAGAAACTTCTTTATGTTCAGAAATAAGTAAAGTTTAACCGTACATAATTATGTATCTTGAAATAACGTCTGCATCGACTCAATTCGCATTGAAATAATTTTAATAAATTACAGAATATTCAAAAGCACACAGCCATAACCATACACTTCTCAAAATAGTAAGTATAATATCAACATGTGTTTAAATATCTATCTTTCATGAATGAGATATTTTGAATATTTGATTGATTGTATATTGTTTAACGTCCCTATCGAGGACTTTTCACTTATTTGGAGACGTCACCATTTGCCGGTGAAGAGCTTCAAATTTAGACCTATACTCGCCTTGCTAACGCCTACTGTCACACGGGACCTACGTTTTTAAGGTCATATCCAAAAGACCCATGACTTTCACTTCTAGTGCCGGGCGCGTGGCGAAGAAAAAGTCATAACCTATGTTTACGTCTAGATTTAACGCGGCGCCCCAAACAAGAATCGAACCTGGGCCCCCAATCACAAAGCGAACGCTCTACCACTAGGCTACCGTGACCAGTCTGAATATTTGAGATATTCGTGGAGCATTGTGTCACATTTACGGTGTTATTTCGTCTATTTATATTTTAAATTTACTGTGATATTTGTTCTAACGTTGTTCCTTAGTTTCTTTCAGTTTTCCCATTCTGGACCCCTTCGAACACCCTCTTTGGTACCTCTACACTACCTCTATTTTTTCATCTGAGCTTAGGCTTCCACCCTTCTTAAAACCGACTTTCCAAGATGTAGCAGCACGAGCGCTGATTGTCCAAATTTACTCTCAAAGTTTTGTAAAGTTTAAGTACTGAGTATGTTTGAAAGCGTAAATACAGACACTGATTTCTGAGGTGAGTGACATGTTTATTTACATTTCTTCTCTGCTTTGGTAATTAAACGGTCCTGGGATAACTTTGTTATTTCAACGTATGTTAATTTTAGTTTATTCGTTTGAATGTTTGACAATGTTCATTTGTATAGTTTGTACGTTCTATAGATATTATAGTGAGTAGTGTTAAGGGGGATGTCCGGCCACCTTTTGTGCAGTGAGAACAAAATGTAAACATTTCTTCAAATGGCTAAAATACATTGTATTTTGATCAAATTTTAAGTCCTTATGATAAAGATACAATAAATATGCATAACTGAATGCATGTTGTGTATATATAATCTATACTTTTGCAGAAAAATGCTTTTGATATGCTCTTTAGAACTGCGCAGCTACAGAATTCAGCAGAGCCTTAAAAAATCAAAAAAAATATGCAAACTGTGCATTAATGTTCTCTCTACAACCATTTGTTGAGAAAATGTCTAAATTTTGCACTTTTAAATGATAATTTCAAGTTCAAAACAAGGTACCGTTGTCTTCAAAAAGAGTGTAAAGAACCATGAAAGTAGTTCATGGATAGCAGCACGTGGTCTTTTTTTAGCACAGAATTTTGTTTTCCAGACCTCTTCTTAATATGGAGGGACATAACAATCTTTAAATATAGAAAAAAATTACAGTTTAAAAATATTTCAAATAATATGAAAACTTTTAAAAGAGGAAAGGTGTTATATTGCGGCTTGAAGTAATTTATTTAGTAAAATTATCGAACAGTTGTTAAATAGTGTACGTATTGATAAAAAAAAAATCTTGAATCTTTGATTCCAGGTAAGGAATTAAAAATGAGCACCATCAAAGTTAAAATTTAAGAGTTTGTAAGTTTGCCACAGATAACTTATATTACCTATCAAAATTTTAATTATCACCTATGAAACACAAAGAAATTAGACACATATAATCGATATGAATGACTTTGTTTTAATACCTACTAGTACGAGGGGTGATCAAGAAGTTCGCGAACTATCTCTATATCTACAAAACCACAATTCAGATTAGAATCATAGCCAAACACAAGTTCTATAAATAGCATATGCTGAAGTTTTGCTCCTTGTTTGTGATAATACAATCTGAAAATGACGTCATGCAGACCTGTACTTGTGACGAAAATTCTATTTTCCCATATTGTCAAAATTAAAATTTTACAAAGTAAAGAAAAAAATCAACATAATTAAATATTTTATACCATCTTTAAAATGACGTTTGGTGGTCCTACGAAGTCAGGGAAAAATTATTGGGTCCGTATTTGTAGATGAGAAAGAAATTCCTTAAAATTTAAACATAATTGTTGACGGAAGAAAAAGTAAAAAATATCGTCTAATGGGATGTAAAAAAACAATGAGTCGGGCCATTTCCGGGCAGTAGATCGGGAGAGAGGGCAACCAAATAGTTTTTAACAAGTGGTCTAATAAGGCTAGTACATATTCCATCATGTAATTAGTTATCCAAAATTTTTGAATCTTTTGTACTATTTTGAAAAACAAACATAGGATTTTTTTTTTGGTGGGGGTTGGGGGGGGGGGGGGGAGGCTCTCACTTTTTTTGCGATGATAGACATAGCACATGCAATGGACCTTTCTTTGCAAACATTGTGCTCGCTAGAACTAAATCTCAAAGAAACTACTCAATATATTTTATCAAGCTTCGCATAATGAGACATGATGCGTTTTTATGTCCAAACATTACTCCATACAATGCGTGGGTCATTGCAAACAATCTAGATATTTATGTGAGGTGCCAGAAGGAAATCCTATAACTACCTATTTTTTCTATCTAACTTCTAAACAAAATATACATATGTACCAACTTTTTCGAATGGAAAACTTGTAATTAAAATTTGTTTTTCATGCACCGCATACTGTTTAACATTTTCAAATTAAATGCTAAGCATCCTTCTTGCAGTGCCCCATTTGAAAATAACTTCTATCACCACAGAAAAAAGACCCACCGTAAACACATATGTTTAGGACATTTTTATCTTTTTTCTTGAGTTTTAAAGAAACCATCAAATTATCAAGACTTGTTCTATGAAAAATTAAATATAATCGTGGTAATAAACGGATCTATCCACAGATATATGTACATGCCAACCACGTGCTCAGTGGAATAATATTAAAAAGGAAACTCGAGCTGTAAACAGAACAGTTTTTCCCGATTTGCTGGAGTGGGGTTAAAATCGCGATTTTTCATTAATCAGACGATGCGATGCAACAAATAAAAGTAGTAAGTAATATAACCTAATGATTATTACTTAGTAATTCCTTGTCTTGATGTTATTATGGTAGCATTTATTCTAAAATCAATGTTATTCGAACTCTGTGTGACAGAGGAATGGTGGACGAAATAAACACATTGCCTCAGGAAGACACCCATATGAAAAATCAAATTTTCAAGAATTATGGATAATGACAAGAAAAAATCGAAACAAATGGTTGTAGCCATATTATCAATGAATCAAAATAACACCATTTTCAATGCATTTATCATCTTGTGAATGCTGTAGCTGCGCAGTTCTAACATGATTAATTTCCTCCTAATTAAAACAAAATAAACTTAATTGTTTACTAATTTTGGTCTCTAAGAGTAGGTAATTAGTGCATTAGCACTTTGAGTAACTTTGGGCTAGTTTAGTAGAGTATTAAGCGTATTCTTGGTATTTCTTATTTTACACCAGACTAGATCCAATATGGCTTGTACATCTCCCTTAATTGATAGTATCGGCTCTAGTATTGTAGTATTAAGTTTCATTATAAAGATTCTAAACAGTAAAGTAACTATGTAAGTAAAGTTACTTTGTATAAGTGTAAGTTAGATGTAAAATAATGTAATTATTGTGTAAAAGCATTTAATACAAGTTTTGTAATGAAGCGCTGTGATGTTCACCCCATTATTATCCCATTTACGTGTATGGTGGGTTATGTGTGTAATAACTTGTATGTAAACTTGCTTTCTGTATAAATGTGTAACTTAATGTGTTTACAATTTTGTGTAATGTAGGTCCCGTTTTACGTCCTACGTTCCAGGTTACACGTCCTACGTTACGTCCTGTGTTCGTTGTTGTATGGTGTGTGGTGTAACGGTTATGGTTACTGTGGAACCGGAATATATATTATGTACAGCTGATGTAAACTAGATAAATGTGAAAACGCTTTTTGACTTTTGTTATTTTACTGTAATAAGGAAGAACCCGCAACACATTGCCTGTCATTTTAGTACGTTACCGTATCAGCGTGTCTTACGGCGGCTTTATATTAGGCATCTTCATTATAAATTCAATCAGAGTTCAAAATATCGGTTAGTACATGTATACTTCATAGAAAATGTTTCACTTTTGTCAGATCACACGTGTTTTAATGTGCATCTGAAGCTACAATTATAGCTTGATCTACTAGGTAGTGTGCCTCAAGTATAGAGAATTCGCGTGTCAAATAGTCCCAGTCAGTGCATTCTACATTTAAATAGTGTCAATATTGCAAAATACGTCAAACTTCGAATTATATTTTCATTATTAATGAGAAAAATCAGTTTTTGAGTGTGAATGTAAAGGAACATTGGTATTTATTTGTCGAGATTCCTTTAGTTTTAACATCTGCATAGAATGATGTAGTTACTTAGCTGCAATGTAAATATATTTAAGTGAACATACATGGAAAGCACTCTGAATCACTCAACTGGACATATCCTGGCCTACGGACACAAGTATCGTTCTTACAAACAGATCCAGATGTCACGGAACACTGCTCATTTCGCTTGCATTTGTTTCCAAGTTTCAAATGTCCTACAAAAATATAATACTAAACTTATGTTTATGCTTTTCCTAGTAAATCTATCGATAGCGTCGTGAAACTATTGATAAAAATTGATTTATATTTTAATAGCTTACCTAAAAATTTAAGTTAAAATGGAATAAACTGGTAATATCAGCGCGTCTTATGAGTATTTACCTTTTAAACATTCTGTTCCAAATCCTATATATTCGGGTTTACATACACACATGCCGATTTGTTCTTCCCAAGATAGAAAACACGTCTTAGATATATCATTACATTCCTTCGTTGCTGTACACAAAGTTTTTGAGAGATCTAACCCAAAAGGAGAAATAAGAAATATATCAAATTCATGCGACAAATTTTAAATCTTTCACCAGGCTTCTTTTGTGTATGAACAATTTCTTAAACGAGGTAGGTTATTGACAAACTAGTTGATGAAACAGGAATATCGACTGCCATAAAATCATCATTCCGTGAATTAAGTTTGTCAATACAGTGATTTTGTCATCATATACAATTTATCATAAAATCAGGTGCTCTCTGACATTTTTCATACTTATTGTTGTTGTTTGCACTCTGTATTTTTTCAATTTCCCCGATTATGATAGGGGCGGACTTCTGCCGGGGGATGCTCGCTCCACCGTAGCGTCTGTCCCCACCTCTGATGTTTAGAAGGACTGTGTTTGCTCTTCCCCAAAATTGATATTGTTTACTGAACTTTTGAGCTTAATTAATTGTCTTTTTTACTATATAATTTCACTAAATGTTTTATCACACAATTTTTGGCTTTTAAAGCCGCTTAACCCGAAACAGGCACATATTATCTTGCACAATAAAAGTACGTCATTACATAGATAATATATAAAAATAAATTATAAGATTGATTTAATTGTTTATTACAACAATCCTTACATGGAAAACGCAGATCAAAAACCTTATTGACAAACAGTAGTTCCTGACGGAAGTTAAGATCTGTTGTGAAGTCAATTTTGAAAAAAATAAGTTTATCGGATATATCTAATAATGAAGATAATTCGAACCCGAGTGAGTATTATTTTTTCTCTATTAGTAGAAGCCTTAGTCATAATACATCTTTTCAAAATTAAGAAATGAATTTAATATACTCCACAGTAATTTTTATTTTAATATGCATATTTAAAGAATAAAGGAAAATCAGATATTTTAAATGATTTTTTTAAAGGAGCTAAAAAAGTGTCCGTGTACAGGTAAAATGTGGAAAAATGTTCGGGTTTGTTCATCATGAGATAAACATGTAAGCGATAGATTTAATTTTTCGAAGGTGATTTCACGCAATATCAACAATGATCAACATAGGATTATTTTTTGTGTGACCTAACAAAAATTATTTTTTTAACTTTTGAATTTTGATATCTTTTAAAAGAAAAAGACTTTGGGGATATAATTTGACAAAAGTTGAAACAATTTATGGACAATTATTTTTCAAGAAGAAAAACGAATATATATTTTTAGCGATTAGAATCGGACCAAGCGGCTTTAAAGGTTCACGAGGTCTGCAATCTCATATCAGCATTTAATATACAATTTAAAGTTGTTACTCAGATAGCACTTACTGCACCCTTTTTCGATAAATTATTACATAAATGCATATCCTTAATCAGGTCTGGATGATTTCTAAATATGGAAGTCAAGAACAATAACTGAAAGTTGCTATAAATATACAACATGTACACGTACTGATTATTTTTCTGTCCAATCAGACAACAGCACTCACTCCAAAATATATTTTAAAAGAATAAAGAGATAACATGTGCTTTTGCTTTTTTTTCCTCATAAAGATTTTTAACAAAAAACCTTAAGAAGTAAGATGAAAACTTTTGAAAAATGCATTAAAGTATTCTTAAATGTGCATAAAGATTACAAAGAGTTTGTTCTGAAAAATATTTTGAGCAAAAAACCTTTAAAACCACGTGGTTTATTCATTTTTTTCATGGGTTTGTCTAGATGCTGTTATCTGATTGGTCAGAAGGACTAACACCTTGTTTATACTGTGTATTTATAGCAGTTCACGGTTATCGCTCTTGACTTCCTTGTTTGGAAATCGTCCAGACCTGTTAAAGGCCACAATACTAACCTCTTACAGGGTGTGTTATTTGAAAAATATTGTTTTATAGCTTTTAAAGTAATGAAAAGTACTCGAAATAAAAAATATTACTGAACTTACTACTTCCTAAATCCAATTTGCATATTATTTCCAAATATCTTCTACGTATAAAATACGAGCTGCATGGACTGGTGAAAGTAGTCGTACTTATAAGGACGTTTAATCCACTGTAAATAAGACTTGTGTGTGACAGTTGATATTCATCTCCCCAGTTAAGGTGATACAATTTTACATGACATTTCTGAGTACAATTGACCTCACCTATAAATGATAAAAACAAGGAAAGAAGACTTAAAATATCTTGACCAGTTATTTTCCAAGAATTTTTTTGTATACAAATTTTTGGAATAATACAGAAAAATTAATGTATCATTAAATTATCACTTGGCCGATATGGAACTCGATACAAAGAATTAAGAAAAAAAAATATTATAGGGTGACGAATTTACTTTTTTTCATAATCCAGAGCAAGGCATGATCGAATTCGGATATCAAGATTACCTGATTCAAGATGCTTTCTTGCGTCATCTAATGTAAATCTACAGGTATTTGTACCACTTAAAAACATTAAAAGCCTGCTAAGACAAACTTCGCTGAAAAGTAAAAGATAATTTATGGTAAAACTGTCTTTTTTAACTATAGAACACAAGTAAACAAGTTAAAATTGATGCAAAGCTATATATGATTTTAGTGTTTTATAGAACTTTGACAGAAAAGAAATACACAGGCAAAATGCAAAATAGATTAAAAAATACATGTACCACACATGGAATATTTTTTTAATTTGATTTTCAGTGTGGTCAAACAAAGTTGATAAATTTGTGGATATTAGACAGAGTGGTATCATCACAGAATTATTGAATCAAATACAAATGCCACAAGTATCATAAATATCTATTTTTACATGTCTGAATACTGACAAAAAAGAAGTGCAACATGCTGGTATCGTGGACCTATGTCATGCCATGTGATAATGAAAATGTTCTATCAAAACCATAAAAAAATCGTTGTCATTTGCAACTGTAATAGTTAATATTATCAAAACAATATTTACTAAAGCCCTTGTCTTTAAAACAAAACCGAATACAATTTTTCTGTCTTTTTAAGGCACTATTATTTAAATCCATTAACTCAATACGTTTTGGTTCCATGCAAACAATTACTTTTTTTTATATAAAATCATAAATTAATGAATATCCGGTATTTGAAAAGAAATGAAAAACAAGTTAAAATCTAAAACCATCCATTAAAAAAGCGAAATTTAAAAACTTTCATTCATGGCTTTTGTGTTTATTATCAGTAAAGAACTATTTCATCTGGGCAATGAAAAAATAAATCCTCAATGCCTTCCCCATTTGGACATTTAAACATAGATAGAATGTTCTACCGTTAAAATGATGTTGTCCTCCGGATCCGGTTTAACGATAGAATACGTTCCGTATATTCGTAATCTAGGAGAAAAAACACAGGCGATAACTCGTACTCAGTGCATTTACTACGAAAAATCTAGAGAGTTCCGAATGTAAACATGGCCGGTAAATTTGAAGCGAGAGAAAAACGTTGAGAATATTAAATTGGATTTTCGTCTTTATATGGATTAATTTTGGGGATAAAAGGCATAAGCAATCTCAAAAAAAGGTTTGTTTTGATTAATTTCGTTGTTATTTCAAGTGCAAATCCTTTTATATTCTTCAAAATCATTTCGGAGCGGATCCGCTCCGATTTGCTACATTGCAAATATATGGGACGTATTCTAACTGTGGTGAAGACTTGTACCGAGACACAGTTAGATCATTCTAGCTAATTCTAACACAACAACAATAGACTGACTGCTCGGTCTGCTGCTGATTATAATGGAATAATGAACATTTTTTAGTTATCTATATAATGTCTTAAACAAAAGGAGACCAATAGAGCACAGCACTCAACTGAGTCATCCTGACCCTGTTGTTCACGTGAAGCTTTTTAACTCAAAGTGCCGAGAAAAATTAGATTTCTGATATGGTTCTATTCTTTCCCCCAGGGAAGGTGACTATAATTAAGAAATTAACACATTTAAATCTAAAGAACATATTATGAGGACAATCGATTTTTTTTTAACTTGGACATGCTTCTCAGAGATAAGTTGACTAGATATCAATAACAAAGTCTAATTTCATTAACTCTGTGACATTGTTAGCAGATAAGTCATAATAAGAATAATATAATTTAGGACGTCAAATTACTGGGAGTGTGAGAAAAGTACTCTATTTTCAATAAATGTTAAGTCCCAAAGGAGCCTAGTGCTATATAAAAGATTGTAAATGAAAAATTATCGGCACCGATTGCTCAGAAATTCTCAGTGTCAAACGTTATTTATTTCACGGACTTGTGACATTAATGGTTATACATGTATAAAGGGTACCTACCAGGGATGGGGTTTGAACTAAACTCCCTCTATAACAATACATAGTAATTAGCCGTATAATACCTTGCAGGGTGCTTATTATTATGTAAACAATCTGATTCAGAAAATTTGTGTCTCCCGCTTAGGGAAAAAAAGAAGAGCATGCGCAGTTCGAGCGGGGGCGGGAGGGTGGGTGGAATCCTCCTGAATTTCTAGAAGTATTAAATGTATATATGTATATTGAAGCAAGTAAAAAATGTCAATATGGAATAGATTTGATTGCTTATTCTTTATGATGTGTATAGAAGATTTTATATAGAATATATATTACACTGTAATGATTATTTTATGAATTTTGTACAAGCCAGACTTCATAACCTTTCCAGTTCACATTCTGAATACTTTCATTGAGGAAGTTATTTTTAATTTTAAAACTTATGTATTATTCAAAATGGTTCGGATCGCTTCTGCATTTTTTTTTTACTTTGCAAGTATAAATGTACGAGAGGCATCCAAATGCGTTGAGGGCTTGTCCTCAGACCTGAGACACAGATTATTTTAACTGTCAAACCATAGATCAAATCTGGTTTGTTTTATAAAGCTGTCTTTTAACCATGTAAAATGCCTGTTCTGATCAAAGCATGCATTTATGTCCAATTTCATTCAAACGCACCGATCTTTGTACATGTTGTAAGGCTGTTCTACATAATACCAAGATATTTCATTCATAAACAAGTCATTACCAAATTTTTCCACCTTTTGGAGGCACCTTTTCAATACAGAATATTATAAAACGACATCCTTACGGAGGGAATCCCGTAGGGGCCAAGAATTGCGCATGCAATACTCTCAGAATTATTGTTTTTTTTTCCTCTCCAAATGAAATAGATTTAATGGTTGAAATACATTTATGTTTTTATAGCGTTTTTGTTGTAAAAAAATTGAACTTCACTGCTTATATATGATAAGTTTAGTGGTATTTTCAATTATATACAAGTAACAAAACATGCTTTGACATTTTGCTTTAATTTTGTGTATACCCACCTGTCAATATTGTATGTCGAACAGTCATAAAGCATTGTCATTAAAGTAACCAATACTGAAAAAGATACCAGTCATTAAGCAGTGTCATTTAAGCAACCAATGCTGGAAAAGGACATATTTTTCTTGAAAACACAATCTACCATAAAATTTTCTTTTTTATTCATTGAAGCTTTGATGAACAGTGATTTGCTTCTTTGTTTATAGCAATTTGATAAATTGTAATGTGAATAGCATACAGCTGCAGTTTTAAATTTAAACTTGTAAAGACAAGAAAACATATTTTTGATATTTCGACAAATCTAATGTTAGAAAAAAAATATTCTGAAGAACTTTTAAGATCAATCTACTTATAAATGATGTCATTGACATCAGAAATAAAAAAAAAAAATAAATAACGATTTCAAATTAATAATTTAAATATTTTCATTAGTCTGATGAGGCCTGTCTGACGGTTTGGAGTAAATGTGCAAAATATTTAAACAAATGAAATTGTTTTTGATTTCGACAGATATATTATTGATAGATACAAAAGCAGACAATATCTATAAAATAATTTAATAGCTATCTAATCAATGCGCAATGATAAAGTGCACATTAAATGTTATGAGAACTAGTCCAAAAGTTCTGCATTCAATAAAAAATGAACAACTGCTTGTTTTCCGAGAGGTTCTATATCTTGGTACTCAGTTTCATTCAAAGTGATTCCCTTTTAATGTTAAATTGAAAATCTAAAAATCAGAGGCGAGTGCAATATTTGTCAGTTGGCAGGAATAATAAATATGTACTTACATTCAACATACTTCGAATTTGTCATTTTCAAAAAAAATAAAGGTACGTTATATTCCTATTTTCAATTCTGTTTAAAAAATGTGTGAGTGTGGGGATTAAGCTTGTATGCTTATAAATAGTTTGCCTCATGGGAAAGTTGAACACTCTCGTCACCGATATGATCTTGCGGAAATCATTTTGAAATCACTTTTACAACAGTTATTATGCTCGGGAAATCTATAGCAATGCTGAATTTACTGCAAATATCTTCATAAAATTATTTATTAAACCAAAGTACTTATAGATAAAAAAAAACTTGATACCTCCTGTCATGATCTGACGAAAAAAAATCACCACTGACACTGCCTGTCATGAGTTGACGAAACCACTCAACGCATTTAGAAAAATTATGAATCTAACAACAATAACGTTTTTTGACATTTCTTTCACTATAACTGAATCTTTTCCCGAAAAATACAAATAGAATCGTTTTTTTGTACCTGCGTATTAAACATGTACTTATTCATTGCTTTTTATTTGAATTTTAATTGCAAAGTAAAGCAAGTTAAACGAGAGGTATTGTGAGTAATGAGTTCACTAAATGATACTTCCCCGACTCCCATATGAATATAATGGCAGTGCCCATGTTTTGCTTTGAGAAATCCAAAATATGTGTCAGATCAGCGATATAAGAGGAGTTCCGGATAAGAGATAGGTACCCCAAAGCGAAACAGACAGACGGACGGTCGTACAGACAGATGAACGGACAGACATACCGATTACTGTATACCCTCCCACTTTTCAAGCGGGGGTATAATGAGAAATCAACAGGGATCAACAGATGGGATAAGGACAAATAATGAATAATTTCAACTTAGATAAGATATCAGCAGTGATAGTTTCAGAGCTTTTCAGCAAATATATACACACAAACAGTAATATGGACATAAATATCTTTTTCAACAATATATAAACTAGTGTTCCAAACAATTGTACATTTTTCAATGCAAGATTTAGCTAAAGTGATCCCAATTCTACATGATATTAAAATTTCAAAACAAAGTCAATTGCGCTATTTTCTTTAATGGTCAGAAAAGTCAACAAACTAAGATATTTTATTTTGTTTAAATAAATATACGTAAATTTGCTACTTTACTAATCTGTTTGAATGTTAAGCATTTGATTTCGAATATTAGCTGTTGTATTTACATGTATATAGTGTGCCTCGGCAGAAAATTTTACATCTTTGTCTCAGCTTCATGGTGCACCTGCCTTTTTAAAACGCTGTTCTCTTGATTGAAAATTTAAACAAGTGTTGAATTTGCTTCAAACATTTCCATTACTTGATAAAATTATAGAAAGGTTTCAGAGCTCTGAAAAGACGTTAAATACCTAATAATGTAATATCTTGTAGGTGTACAGTGTTCCAGCGTATGATTCCTCTTCGCTGTTCCACGTGAAACTTTTGACGTTAACATAAGTAGTGTTTATTCGTGCGCTGTATCAGAAGAAAATGTCACAGTTTTTTTCAGGGGAGAGCTGAAAAACAGGGGTTCAAAATGCTATTGGTACGATAAAGAAGCCCGATTGTATAATAGTTCTCAGTCCCAAATTTTGATGCATTCACCGGCATGTTAATACATTTGACAGTTGTATATGAGTGAAAAATTCTTGAATGGGACTTGCAGATAAACATATATTATCGATCATACCTTTTAGAAAAGAGGCATCTTACTAATGCAAAAGTATATTTTGAAGTGTGTCAAATAACTTTCCAAACTACATTGCGTTATTGGAAATTAGCAAAAAAAAATTCTTCATTCTTAAAAAAGGTTTTCGAAATGTTTCAGATAAATTAAAGATTTACCAATTACATGTAAGTACATGAAGCTTTAAACAAAATAGATGAAGATAAATAAGGCCATGCTTTACACTAACTTCCCTTTTAAAATGTAAGAAGATATAATGTATAACAGAAAGCCATTAAGATCAGTTCAGAAAAGAAATATTTTATTCCGTTTAAACGCAAAGAAATGAGCTTACTCGCAATAATCATTTGATTAAAAACAATGTATACACTTTGCGATGAAAAGCAAACTTTTACACAATAAGAATATTTACTGGCCTCAACAGGATTCTGTACTGTATGGATGTGATCAAGTATTTTTTTTTTATAAAGCCTTTTCTTGCTTTTTTTAATATGTGAGATAGGCAATCATATCAGAAACAACATTAATTTACATGATATAAATAATTATATTGGGAATATTTATAATGAGGATGCAGAACGTCAAAGAGAAGAGGAAATATTTCATTCACTTGCACTGTTTTGTAATCTATTTCTGTGTTCTTGTACATCCTGTGGTTTATAAAATTACTTATTATTGCAGAGAAACCTAAAAAAAAACATATCATGATGTTATAAAAGTGTCAGATGTCGAGGAAGTGATGAATATTACAGAAACAAAAACAAAAACATATCACAAAAACATTTCAGTTCCTTCCCTGCATAAATTAATTATTTGAAAAAATAAATTGATTTAAATGTAACTTATTTTGCTTCATCATTGCATTTCTGTTTTATATATAGTTAAAAGAAAGAAAAACAAGTTCACTTCTAGGACTGAAAAAACATACGACTACACAAAAGATGCACCGTTAATTGCCTGAAAATTGCATAATTTGACCAGTATCTCAAATTTTGAATAATAGTATCATGCGTTTTCTTTGGATTTTTTAAAACTACAATGTACTTCCAACAGATCACCAATAAAGTAACAAGAGGCCCAGGGGCCACATCGCTCACCTGAGCACATCGGCTAGGAAAAAACACATATCAGATCAGAACTGAAAGTTTACTGAATGGGGGGGGGCTTCAATTGTAATACTATTTGAGAATGCTTTCATATCAATAAAGCATATGACTGCTGTTATTGATATAAAGATTTCTATTTCTTTTTTAAACATTTTGTTCCTATATATTATTTCGTAATAATTTGAATTTAATTCCCCATTGTTTCCCTCCCTATCCTAAAGGGCCATGATTTTCGATACATGAGGATGCTTACACGCCAATATGACTAAACATAGCTTTCCTGTTCTTGTGATTTTCCCTTTATTTTTCTATGTAAAACTTTGATCCACCATTGTAGCCCCACCCTACCCTTGGGGGTTATGATTTGAACAAATTTGATTCTACACTACCTGAGAATGGTTCCATATAAATACTAGTACGTGTACCACTAATCATGGCTTTGCTATTATTGATAAGAAGACTTTTTAAATATATTTTAATGTAAAACTTGGATCCCGCATTGTGGCCCCACCCTATCCCTGGGATTGTGATTTGAACAACCTAGAATCTACACTACCTGAGGATGATTCCATATAAATATCTCTAATCATGGCTTTAAAGTGCTTGAAAAGAAGATTTTAAAAGTTTTCCGTATATATTCCTATGTAAAACTTTTATCGGCAATTTTGGTCCCACCCTACCCCTGGGGATCATGATTTGAACAAACCTGAATCTGCACTACCCAAGGATGATTCCACATGAGTTTCATCTTTCCTGGCCCAGTGGTTCTTGAGAAGAAGATTTTAAAGTTTTTCCTATATATTCCTATGTAGAACTTTGATCGGCAATTTTGGCCCCACCCTATCTCCGGGGGTCATGATTTTAACCAACTTGAATTAAAACTACCCAAGGATGATTTCACATGAGTTTCATCTTTCCTAGCACGGTGGTTCTTGAGAAGAAGATTTTTAAAGATTTTTCCTATATATCCCTATGTAAATCTTTGATCGGCCATTTTGGGCCCACCCTACATAGGGAATATCCCCGAGGGACATGATTTGAACAAACTTGAATCTACACTTCCTGAGGATGGTTCCACATGAGTTTCATCTTTCCTGGCCCAGTGGTTCTTGAGAAGAAGATTTTTAAAGAATTTTCCTATATACTCCTTTGTAAATCTTTGATTGGCCATTTTGGCCCGACCCTACCCCCTGAGGTCATGATTTGAACAAACTTGAATCTACACTACCTGAGAAAGGTTCCACATGAGTTTCATCTTTCCTGGCCCAGTGGTTCTTGAGACGAAGATTTTTAAAGATTTTTCCTATAAACTCCTATGTAAATCTTTGATCGGCCATTTTGGCCCCACCCAACCCCTGGATGTCATGATTTGAACAAATTTGAATCTACACTACCTGAGGATGATTCCACATGAGTTTCATCTTTCCTGGCCCAGTGGTTCTTGAGAAGAAGATTTTTTAAAAATACCATTAATTTTTCTTTAGTTCATGATTATCTCCCCTTGGAAAAGGGCGTGGCCCTTCATTTGAACAAACTTGAATCCTCTTCACCCAATGATCCTTTGTGGCAAGTTTGGTTGAAATTGGCCCAGTGGTTCTTGAGAAGAAGATGAAAATGTGAAAAGTTTACGACGACGACGACAACGACAACGACAGACAACGGACAAATTTTGATCAGAAAAGCTCAATTGAGCCTTCAGCTCAGGTGAGCTAATAAAAAACTCCATACAATAAGATATTGTATTGTATATTTAGATTTTAAATACCTAAAACATGATACTTCTTTGTGCAAAAAGTCACACAATAATTTACGTGCTTAAATTTGCAGGATTTGATTAATGATAAATAGTTTTTTAAACTATTAAACATAAATTTTGATTATATATCAAATAAAATAATGATAGAAAATACGGTATTTAACCTTCGAGTTACAATTTAAGTACCAAAAGGTATAGGAAATTCAAGCATAGTTGAGGAAGATTCACACTGACCTCAACGTTTTTTTTACAATGCTGAGTCGTGCTGTATGATTACACATATAAAATGTACTTTAAATAATCCTTGATATTACTTATTTCACGAGTGACATACTTAATGTGTCTATGGGAAGGGTAACCCTAAAATAAAACAACAAACTCATGTTTTTCAAAGTGTATTGACTCACGTTTTTCATACTCACACTTAGGCCATTTTTTTTAAAGCATCGAGTTGTCTAAGAACTATTTGTTTGCTCGATTATGACAAGCAGCGAACGGTAGTGTTGTAAATGGTTGACAGGAGTTGCACTTGATCTGTTTCTCGTTTTAAGGGACTGTTTTGCTCTGCTCTAGATTTGCATTGTTTTAATTGTTTTTTAGCTTTATAACTGTATTGCATCTCCATATTTCATAGACGCAGCCTCAGGAAATGTAGTTTCAAATTGATAAAAACATAATCCTTGGGTTTGCACAGTGAACGATCTAACTTCAACATCAGAATATAATTCTTTTTTGTTGTACTTCTCAAGAAAAGACAAGTTATGTTTAGCTTATTTATTTGGAAGTTTCTTCCAGTAGAGGGAATTCAACTTTCTTCAAATCATGACCTCCAGGGGGCAGTGAGAACCCATTGGGCAATGAGACTTTAACGTTGAAATAGCTATGGAAACCTATTTCTTATTCTTGATTTGTTACAATGATATTGAAACATCATTAAGTACCGGTAGTGTAGATTTGTTCAAATCTGTTCAAATTATCTTCGCCAGAGAGTATGAAGTTTAAATCGCATGATTTCTGCTGCACAAGTGCTCTGAGGAAAGCCATGAGCGTATTGTGTTCATATTTTGGTTAAATAAATTTTGAAGGATATCAAAGAAATTGTAAACTTTCTATGAAAGTATTTAAAAATCTACTTTTGTGTTGATTTCAAAGCTATGAAAATGTTTATAATGTTTTTGGGTACTTATGTGATGTTTTGAAAAGATATTTACAATCTATATGTATGTGGTTAAAGGTATTTATTTGACTTAGGTAAAATGATTTGACAATTTTCATTTAATTATTTTAAGGCCATTTAAGGCCTATTCCCCATACAAGCAGATCTCACACAAGAAGAGAACACGGTGAGCATATTCATTTCTTTTATTTCAAGCGATACATGAAACCACTGTTTTAGAGGTTGTTGTCACTTCTTTGAATTTTCCTGAAAAAAAGAAAGGAAAACAGGAAATTTTTAATAAAAATGTTCACAACAATTACAGTTTGATTCAAAATTACCGGTATATAATTTAAAAAAAAAAACTTTTATGCAATGTTTATTTAAATTGTAAATAATAAACAAATCAGATTGACTTCATTTTTTCCGATTCCTTGCGATCATAAAGACATGTATGCATTTTTCGATTTTAAAGATTAAACTTCAACAATTGTGTACAGAAAACTATTACTTATCTTTTAACCTTAACTCTGTCCTGTTGCTTTTTTCATGCAGAAAGCCTGTCGCCAGTCTGTACGTACATATATCATCAATACACAAAGCCTTCTTTTAAGCAGAAAGACGTGTGCGCAATGCTCTCTCTCTGCCCTGTGTTATTCGGCTCTTTATCGTTCCAAGCAGATTACTTGACCAACTTTCCGTTTTCTTTTTTTTAAAGAAAATCAATCTTACAAAATTCAGCATTACCCCTGCTGTGTTTTTTTCACAAAAGGTACAAAGTAAATTCAAGTATTTTATGGATTAAACATATGTTGGCCAAAAAATAAAATTTAATAATGATAATAAATAAATTAATTTAAAAAAAATGAACAATTAACAAAAAAGGAGATATATAAATATTTTTTTAAAGCAATGATTTAAAGATTTTTCAGAGTTATTTCAAAGTTATGACAGAACTCAATACGTCTCTTAATAAATCCTCCCAAAAAATACTGCTATGTGTCTTTAATATTGTCAATATTTTTTTCAGGTAAATAAATCTGATACTAAACTGATGATCCCACATCTTAGGTAACCGTACAGTGCTCTGGGAGCATGTATAATTCTTCTCTTTGATTTGATGTACATATACAGGGGCGTACTTTGGCATATACTGGGTTATAACGTAGGGGTCTATAGGAAACAGTAGCCATAGTGGAACATACTGTAGGCGTACCGGGGCCCACTCTAGGTAACTCTGGCATGTTAAGGATACATACAGTGGCATACAGAGATTTACTGTAAATACAGAAATGGTATACCAAACCATACTTTAGATATACTGTAGGTAACTGTGAAACTGCTGTAGGATACAGAGAAAGACAGCTAATGGTTTTTCATACGGACGGGGGTTTTAAAAGCCAGTATTGTATGTATTATTGTCCGCATCAACGCATGCTACATTTATACAACAAATAAGATTTTTAGATGCATGCCATATCTGCATTTATAGTAAATTCTTTATTTCCAACTCTAAAAATATTTTCCTCATTCAAATATCATGTACTGGAAGGTTGAATCAAAGTATTCATTTGCTATTAATGGATTTTGTATGAATACATAATATTCTTCGTAGATTTTAGGTTATCTGTCACTGTTTATGAATCTATCTTTTATTTAGTTCTTTTGAATTTTCTCATAAATCTGTAGAATGATGTTGAAGTGACGTAGTGTTGCGTTAATGTAATAATCCTGTTCTTTGAATTATTATATAAAAGGTAATATCGCGGAATCCGATGTACCTCTTTTAAAAAAAAAAATATTTTTTTCTCTATTCGATTTCTATAGCCTCTTTGATTCCGTTTTCAAGAGGATAGCTTTGTAGAGAAAATTGTAAGGCATCAAACGTTTTATATGACATAATTGACAGGAATTGAAATGGAGATGTTGATGGATGTCTGTCGGTTTGTAATGCATAGCATGTCCGTCGAAAGAAATTCTCAAAATTTTGGTATGAAAGCATCCACATATGGAATGCTTTACATGTATAAACTTTCGTTAATTATGAAGTTAATGTCAGTTTCTAGATCTAGATCGTACATAAGATTTAGGCTACAGAAACTGTTAGTTTCGCATTGCTGTAATACAAAATACTAAAACAATCGTCAAGATATTTTTTCCAGTTGTGCTTTATATTTTTTTTAGTCCGTTGTTGTTCCTCAGTTTATCGAATATTTAGTTGCTTTCCATATATCTTCTCCTCTAGATATAATATTGTAAGGGTGTCATAAGTAGGGGCCATCTTTGTACATAATGTCCCTCGTCTCTTTCGTGCAATATACTTCTCATTAAAAGAGAACGTATCATTTTTCAAAATTTTAACTGGCCTCTTAGATGAAGTGTATTGGAAATTTCATCAACGGTTTTCCCTAGTATCCTGATAATATTTCAATAAAATCATGCCATTTTAACTTTAGAAAAAATAAGATTCACAGTGTTTGTTTTTTTTGCATTTGATTCATTGAATGCTTTATACATGTTGTAACATGGCATTATCTATATGCGTAGTGCTATCTAAAATGAAACTAACAAATGTTTAATGATAGCGTCACTTTACGTAAACAAACACCATCATTGAAATATTTCCGTATTAAAGTAACACAGAGAAGTTTATTCTCCTTAACGTTTGCTAAGTGATAGAGGATTCATGGGGGAACATATCGTCTTGATTCCAAAAATGAATCTGATTGTGTGGACGTTAGTTCTCTGCGTTTTGATGTACGGACCTGTGACTGAGGCCTGTCCTAGTAGATGTAACTGTTGGAGGAGTGCCTCCTGTAATGGGACATTTGTAAACTGTATTAATATAGGGTTAACTGAAGTACCTACCAACATCCCCATCAATACATGTGGCTTGTAAGTAACTGTTTCAAAGCATTCTTAAGTAGAATAAAAAACGAATTTTTGTGTATTACTTGATGTTTGATGTTCAAAGTGATGTTACCTTATAATAGCCACTAGTTTAATTTCAGATAATGGTGAAATTGTGATTAAAATATGACAAAAATTATAGCAAAGATAAATTCCATTTTTTTAAATGAAGATTATGTAGCCTTCTCATATGTGAAAGTATATATGACATAATCATTATTTTGTATATTCTGAGATAAATAAGCAATAAAACTTATGTTAAAATCAAGCATTGGATATTGATGGACAATTGTAATATAATATTATAAATTAACGAATAAAAAACAAGATCAATAAAAAATCCATAAACTGACAAATAAGTAAAAGAAAAGATATTAATAAAAATAATTTATAATGATTAGAATTTTTTCCGATGTACTAATACTGCTAGTCGTTCTAGGACATGAATTATGATAATTTAATGTAAAAGCTGGTTTATAAAATGCTATATTAATGTTTCTAGGCACTGAATGGACTAAATCTTAAAAAAAATTATAAGATTTGTAATATGACAATGGAATGGAAAACATTTGAGAATTTTTCAGCTTAATATTTTTTGTAAATGCTTCTGCTTATAATGAAACCCCTTTCACCTAGAAAGTGAATAAAGATATTGTTTTTATAAATGTGAAAAATGGGATTTTTTCCTGAAAGCTCATATAACTTTTATTAGAACAAAAACGCTAAATTTGCAAAATTTCTTGATTGCATCATTTGATAATTCCTTTACGAATTCAAGTGCTGTTACTTCCCCAATCAAATATGTATCTATGAGGATCGGGCCTGTAATATCCAATACCAATTACATGTAACTATAAGGAATGCTGGCGTTATTTTCTCCCTTATGAGTGTTATTTAAGGAATGAATTTAATTTTTGGCAATATTATCCAGCATAATCTGGTTTGGGTTAGTTTACGCTTTATAATCCGTAAAGCGGACTTTTAATTTTAAATAATTTAATTTAATTTTAAAATAATTAAGCAACTTTGGATGTAAAATTGTGTTGCTTTTTATGAGTTAAAATTTACCGCGCAATAATACAACCGTAGTAACGGATGTGATTTGAATCGAGGGGAGGTAATAACTTATACATAGATCTAGCATCCATGATGTTTGTTTACATGAGGTAAGAACAAGTAACTGTTAGAAATTAAAGGTACACTTATTTAATCTGGAATTTTCCATGGATTTCGAGGACTGGAAATGAGGGGATTGCATGGATAAGACGATTAAGCTGGTTGTCAAAGGAGTGTGTCCCCATACCAAACCAGATTATACAAAATAATTTACGTTCCATTTTGGAAATCAACCAATGAGAGACAAGGATACAAACAAAATCAAATTATAGTGATATGATTTTAACTGCATTTAATTACGTGATATACATGTATCTTTAAATTTAATGTGATGGTTCATTCAGCTTTATAGTACATTGTAAACACCTTAGCAACTTTACAAAGCATTGTGTTTGTTTTAATATTCCATTTTTCATAATGTTCTACTGTTCATGATACAAACCATAAAAATTTTGTAGCATTAATAAAGAATCTTTGTAACCATTATCACTTAGTAATACGATAATAAATTCCTATTGAGTAAATGTGCGCCAAGTAAACGAAACAAATTATGCAAAGAACATAAAACTACACTGTGGAAATATTACATTGAAATTAGGTGCCTTAGTGCAGTAAGCATCCCGTGTTCATTGTTCAGAACCGTCGTCAGCTTTATTGATCAGTAATGCCTGGTTTGGGCATACTTACTTTTCTGTATAGCAAAGGTTACATACTGAAAGGAAAAAGAAACGAAGGGTAATATAATAAAAATAAAAATGTTCACCGCATGATCGAAAATGACGAAAATTGGCCAGGTGAGGAATTAATTACATGTATTATGCACCAAAATCAGTGTTCAGAATTACTCAACCGTAAAATGTATGACGTCAGGGAAAACGCTTAAAAGCCCAAAACACGTGCAATTTGATGACGACGAGTTTGCCAAAAAATCTTGTTGCACTATTGAGAATGAAAAAAAAACTCTTTTTCCAATCATGCGATCCCTTCTTGTAATTCAAAAGAATGAATGTTTTTCATTTTGCATAAAAATATACTACAATATAGGGCCTGTAAGATGATATTACCAAACTGACATAAATAATTTGAATAAATGGATATTTGCTTATCCGAATTTCCTCTACTTTTCTTAAATTTTTAGGATATACTAGTTTATTTTTATGCTTCCTATATTTAACTGTTTCTCATTTTCACATATAGTAAAGCTGTCCAATAAAGGTTCGAAATGACACAAAACTAAAACTTTTGATCGTTTACTAAGAGAGAAATAACACTTTTTACGGATTTTTGGTTCAAATTTGCACACGGATTTGAAGCATTTAAAAGCCAATAAAGTTCTAGCATGTGTGAAAAATCTTATTTATTTCATATTATTTAAGACTTTAGTCCCTTAATATTTATTTGACTTTCATTTGAAAATTTCGTCTAATTTTTGATTGCGTAAAAAATATAACTAAATTCAATGTTCTATAATAATTTTGAGAAACAGAAAAGAAGATATTTTCATGCGCCATCATTCCGCCAAAAATATAGTCCCTGTTAGTTTTCAAACAATGTGTACCATTTCTATTTAAAGTTGCACAATTAGGATGAGGAAAGGAAAAAAGTGCGCAGTACTGTTAAGGCCTACTAGGAGAAATCAACGGAAAATAGACATGGAAAAGGGGGGATTTTTTAAAAGCTGAGTTTATTTTAATTAAGCTGTTTTATTATCACAGAACTTAAATACTTATGGAAATAGCAGAGTATAACCCACTCTGTACTGTGTGAAGTTTACTCTGATCGATGGACAGTCACGCAAGGAATACATAGTTCGTGTACTGAATGTAGGTTATTAACAAATTTCAATATCGCAAGGGCATACCCTAGTTGAAATTAAAAATTCAAGCTATTAATTGTGTCTGCATACTTTGTAGTTTCCGAAAGGTGCTGCTGCTTTGAATAGAATTCGCATTTTAATAGTTAAAACTTTTCAAGTTAATAGGCCAATGTCGAAACATTTTTGACTAATACCAAATATGTTGTGTACTTGAAAATTCACGCCCTCGATTTAAAGAAATCAGCAGCAATTTTCAAGTAAAGGAAAATATCCTTTATCTATATTCAAAAAAAGATTGAGATCTATGCAGTGTATGCCCTTGCAAAAGTACGATTTTATGAGGCATCTCGATGTAAAATATACGTAACTTGCACATAAAACACGACATAATTAATAAAATACATTCTCTTGATAGTTAATGAACAATCGCACTAAATAAAGGATATACATTAATTTTATATTAATAAATAATTTAAACCCTGTTAATAATATTCCGTTTAATAATCGTTTAATAATAAAACACATTTTTCATTGCTAAAAAAATCCTTAATCTGCCTCTCACATCACATGAAATACGTCATTTTTACCAAAATGACGTCATGCTTACAAGTTCATCGCGATCAGTGCTTTGTTTATGAATAACTACATGAGATTTAACTAGTAACCTTTTTTAATGCATTAATAAGTTTAAATGTGGTTTATTATGCTTATCAAGTTAAAAGTGGCAATTTTTTTTCATTTTCAGGTATTATAAGAAATACATAAAAGTCATATTTTTGTGTGACGTCACAGTAAACTTTTCCCGTATAAATTAGGCCCCACCTCCCTTTTCAAGCCTTAACAATGCTGTGCGTCTTTTAAAGCTCTTACACCTAAATATGTAAGACATACATGTCAAGCAAATTACTTTGATTAACTCATCTACTCAGAAACTAGAGAAGAATCCTACCTTAAGCCAAGAATTCAATAAATGTGATCAATTAAGATAGTATTAAATATCTAATGAAGTAATGAATGTTCAATAAATTTAATTATATAACGCGTACAATTATTTCTGTTTTTTCGTCAATACAAAGTTTTTAGCCTTCCTCGATATTTGATATTCCTTTCGGGAACTTTGAATATTGTATTCCTCAGATTACTAAATTATCGTATTGACCTGAAAAATAGCAGTGATTGTTTATTGTTTAAAGTGCTCTGTATTATAATTTATTTTATTGAAGTACTACGGAAATCTAAGTAAATGATCTAAAAACAATAATGGGAAAATACGTCTTCTATGGTTTGTCAAATTTAGAGACAATGCAAGTATATAGAAAAGTAATAATGAGAGTCTTTACTCAGCGGATAACGTAACATATTCAATAAGAGTATTAGAATAAATGGTATGCTCTTACCAAAGAATTATAAAATTAGAAAAAAAAAATATACGAATATCTAAATTGATTTTCAATACAAATGAGAACATATGTTTTCCTTCTATAATATCTTGAAATATCAGAAAATAGAACATTCAACTTCAAATCCTTTGCACAATATCATGTAAAATATACCTAAACAAAAAAACAAAAAACAAAAAAAAAAATAGAACATATAATTTGTCTACATTTTACAGGATCATTACAGTTAAAAGTGACAAAAAAAATGGCAAAACAGTAGAGTATTTCTTACAACTTTGAAAGAACAAATCTAGAAATAAGTTTTATTGCGATTGGCCCTTAATTACAAAAAAATCAAGGTAGATAAGTTATTCGAAGTTTAAGTAAAAAAACAAATAAAGACTAGTCTCGGCATTAAGTGATATGGAGGCTCAAGGTCGCCACATCGAACATAAGACGTAACATTTGGTAGTGGTTGTTGGCAGTGATCAAGCGACCTGTATTAAAAATGAAAGTAAAAAGACATCTAGATGAGATTTCAAAAACTAACCTCTCTACCAGTCCTTTTCATTGAAATTCCAGCATTTTGCTGAAATATCTGTGTCCAAATTTAACATAAATGTTCTCAGTTGGGAACTCCAGCATCGTTTTAATATCAATTTCTCAGAGTTGAACATAATGAAATATCTGTGAGAATAAAATGTAATTTATTCAGACGTATATAATTATGCATATACGTTCTGTTTTCCCACCCAGAAAATAGGTCACGAAGAGAGCTTTAGTTCTGACTAGATACAACATAAACTTTATAAAAAAATGATATACGGCTCACAAAAAGCAAAAGATGGCGATAAATATGGCTCACAAAGACAAAGAATGTTACAAAGAGTGTGACATAAACATAAACTCGTAAAAAAGAATTTTTAAAAAATGTTTTTTAACATCATGGACAGACTTCAATATGTAATGGATGTTACCCTGCACTACTAACATGTGAAAAACTTCAATTCTAAGTATAAGTAAAAAAAAAATGTTGGAATCAGAATGGGGATATGGTGGACAATTAAAATTCAAAGGGCTAAAAACATGTTCCTTGCATCAATGTTTGGCAATAAAAACAGAACCACGTGACTCTTTCTTAAATTCTCATTGGATAATGCACCATCTACTCGCTTATATTTTTTTAGGTTGAACACAGGATTAAATCAGTAGGGGTTTCAAAAGGAGGGCAACTATTTTAACAAGAAAAAGTATCGCCATAAATGATATTATCTACATATATGTAATAGATGTTTTATGCCTCTCACTATTTCCTAGATACAAGCAGCTCACCGCAGCTTTGTTTTGCTCCGAATTTCTTTTTCAAATACGACAGAACAAATATGTGTAAGAATAAAAATGCCATTTATTCAATACAGTAAGTGACGAAAAAATAAGTTTGACGAACACGGGGGGAAATCAGCAGAAACAAAACAATTATTTTGCACGCACATATAACGTGTATAAAAAGGACATTTCCCTCTGTTATAACCTTGAAATAATAAAACTTTCATATGAAATGTGAAGTAAAGAAACAGTAATCGTACCTAAAAATCAAAAGAGATAACCTTATTAAGACCCTCTCTACACAGGTGCAATATTTTTGGACACTGAGAAAAATTTATTGTATAAAGGAGTTGATATTTGAGCTTATTTATTAAATTTTCAATGCAAGGTGTGTGGCAATTACTCCCGGGAAAAATGTTCAAAGACAACCCAGTATCAGTGAATAGAAATCACTGTTAAATACTTCAGTTGAGAAAATATATGTAAATAAATTAGACTGAAAAATTCTTTCTGGTCTCTTATGAATGATAGATTTAAATATACGAGGGTTGTCCAAAAAGTTCGTGAACAATGACGCTTTTGTGAAAATAAATGGTTCTATATAAATATTTTGCATATCAAAATATTTGTTATGATAAAACAAATCAGTATGATTTAATTTTGATTGATGTAAAGTAATATTTTTGTAAAAATCTGGGTCTTTAAAGGTCGCGGATAGTGCGCATTGACCAAGGTTAAATTGACACAAACTCTGATATAAAGTGCACAGATTGAAATGACTATTTTTTAAATAAGACAAGTCAAAACTTAATAATCAAAAAATTATGTAATACAAATAAAGAGCCTAAAATCATTTTATGATATCTTAAGTATCGTTTGCTATATAGACAGTGAGAATACTAAACAAAAACCCTAACAACTATGTGTCAAAACTCGACAGAAAAAATCGACGTCAGCCGTAAGCACGGGACAGCCTCCGATCAAAAAATTAGTTTTTATACGGTTGAAACAACGTATGAGACAAAATATTTGTTAAAACAACTCAAAATTATTGAAATATATTTTGTATATCAAATTCAGATTGGTATATATGATTTTTCAACGGTGTGTACAAATTCGAAGACACTAAAAAAATTTTTAAAAAAACACATGTAATTTACTGAAATGGAGATTTCTATTCATGACGTCTAACGCGGCGTCAGATTGGGCTGTGCAGTTTATGTATACAAACTGATTATTTAGATGACACTTTAAAATTCTTGTGCATTGTTTTGAATTGAAAAAATTAAATAAATATTCTATATTAAAAGATAATTGCTAGCACACGGAAGTGTATTGCACCTTAAAAAAGAAATGAAGTATTTGTCCATGAACATGTGTTAAGTAAAAAGCCTATTGTTTGACGTTATAATAAAATAAGCTCAACGTCAGACTGGTTCGTGCGCACCATCTGCTATCCTTAAAGACCACGATATTTACAAAATTATTAAGTTTCCTGAATAAAAAATAAACCATTCTGACTTGCTTTTTCATAAGGAATATTTTGATATACAATAGATGGATTAAGAACCATTTATTTTGACAAAAACGTCATTGTCCACGAACTTTTTGGACAATCCTCGTTTAATATGAAAATTTTGCTGTTTTAGAGATTAACAGTGATTCATAAAGCGACAAGAGGAGCATTTTCAAAAATTTCCCAAACGATATTACGCTTAGAGCTTTCCAGTCCCATCCATCAATATCATTTTGATGGAATATATTAAATGTCTATATAAATGATACTTGTTGGAATTATGTTAAGTGAAACAGATGCACTTTGTTTATTTCAAAAATCTGTTTTAGGTGGTTAAATTTCAACAAGATAACCATTATTCAGACCAATGCATTCAATGGTTTGTCAAATTTACAGGAACTGTAAGTATATAATCATCATCTGCAAGTATCCTTTCTAGGTACCTTGATCAATTATCTCTTTATTTCATAGGTTTGTGTAATAATTTACTCATAATTATTTCTTTTAATTAACATTTGAGCATGATTACAATTCATTTTTTAGATTTCATCTTTTAGGTCACCTGAGTACACTCAGGTGACATATTGCTATCTGTTTTCATCCGTTGTAATGCGTATGTACGTCGTCCGCCTTGCGCAAACATTTGAACATTTTAGAATTCTTCTCTGCAACCGCTCAACTTATTTAAACCAATTTTGGCACAAAGCATTTATGGGTGAACAGAAATTGTGAATGTCATGGTCCCTGCCTCTCTTAGACCTGAGAGGTGGGCCAAAACCATAAAATTAATGCAATCTTTATAAATCCTCTTCTATACCTCTGGACATCAAGGAGTCAAACTGTGGATTTATTGTAATAAGCATTAAAACCTCTACCAAAATTTTGAAATTCGTGGCCCTAGGGCCAGGATTTTTGGCGCTATGGTGGGGCTTTAATGATAATATACTAAGATTGCATTAAATCGATCAAAGTTTTTTTTCTCTGCTGTAAAGCATTTAGCTGATGAACCATGTAAAAAGTTTAGATAAGGGATCCTCTTCCAAAATTGTGAATCTAATGGCCCTTTGATCAAGGGTTCTGGTGTTATGGCGGGGCTCTAATGATTGTATAGTGAACATGCATTGACTTAGTAATTTTAGTAGTAGATTTCTGTTATTCTTTTTGTAGATATCTTTCCGACAACAAAATCACCATGATACAAGCCAATGCCTTCGCCAGCCTACAAAATTTAAGAAACCTGTAAGTATGTATAGTATAGTATGTATAAGTATGTATAGTACTAATTGTAACAGAAACCGTTTTATATATTTTCACTAACAGTCTACCACAGTGTCTGCTGGTGAATCATTTCCTACCAAAATTTAACCTTTCTTTCATACATATTTTCTTTGAAATCGGAGTTTATTTCAAATTAAGTTAAAAGAAATCTTTTAAAAAGAGATGATTTTCAATTGACATTCAACCAACCAATATTTTTTTCATCAACAAAAAATATGCACATGCTAACATTGCTTCATGTACATATTTGTGATTTAACAGATTCAAGTTTAATTGTGCTTGTGATTGTTGGATAACTCTAAAGCTTTTTTAAATATAATATTTGAACTGACTGAAGGAGTATCAGTAGGTTCATGAAGGAATACCTGAAATATAATCTCTCTGAACTCTGTTCTAAGAAATAATATCAGCTGTAATACTTTAACCATTGCTTTTCTTAAAGTCATTTTTTTTTAATTTGTTTAATTTGCTTTTCACGTAGATTGTTGTACCCCATTTCTGTGTCTTATTTTGAAAATGATGTATGAAACATGACAATGAAACACATGTCCTTAAATTACGACATGTGACGGTATAAACATGAAATGTGCGGCAACTTTCAATAATTGAACTTGAGTAATTCTTTTAATAAATAGTAAAATTCAAAATTACAAGCAAAACATGGTAATGGAAGTAAGTATAGTCACTGTATGATACGTCCCTCTTAAATATAAATAATCATCATCATCATAATAATAATACAACTAGATGATACCATGTTGCGAGCAAGGGGTAGGTCTTCTGTTTGATTTCTGATTAGATCTTGATTTATTTTTGAGAGTTTGATGGATAAAAGAAAGTAAAACAACTTTATGTGAAAAAATGTTCATATCAATTCTTCAGAATACGCTAGAACACATTAAAGAGTAAAATCTATCAATTTCAAACAACTTCCGGTATTTTATTCTCTTCCGGTATAATCGGAAATACTCAAAATGACTCATAACTCCTCTCTTGGTGTAAAGAAATCATCCCTGATAAAGAAGAAGGTATGGTTTCAGCTTTATCGCGCCCTAAAAATGTAATGACATCAAAAAGTTTTGAAACTGGCTTAAATATTAGTTACATGAATGACTCTGATAAATCAGGAAAAAAAATATGGCATGAAGGTTTACCATTCTGCAAATATGACGTCATTTATGTGAAGCATTTCTCTATTTTCAACAGAAAAAGCCTCAAAATGGCACATTTCAAGGGAGATTTTCCTTTAGAAAACAGTGTCCACAGCCGTCGCCCACATTAATTTCTTGAAAGGAACATCCATTGAAAATTGGTGTCTTCTGCAACTTTTTAAGAAAATACGGGAAAATGCACATGTTTATGACGTCATGACTAGCATTTAAAAACACATGTGAGAAAAATGACTTGTATGACTTTTCTGCATTGAATTTCAATTATTTAAAAAACATGAGTTTTCACCTTTTACACCAGTTTCATTTTTTAGAAAATCACAGGGCAAAATTTGTATGGAAACCATACCTTCTTCTTTGAGGAAAAATGCTCATTTTTTGGACAACTTCCTGTTTGGAAGAAATAACTTCAGGTGGACATAATATGACACTCTATTCCCAAGATAAGAAACATAAAAAAAATTGTATATTTTTGAACTACTTCTAATGGATAACAGACGTGACAACAACAAAAAAATTATACAAAATTCAATGGTACGAGTCAAAAACTATCATCCTGAAAGTTTAAAAACTCAATCCTTAACCGATAATGACTCTCTGACAAAATGCCACTTTAAAAACAGAAAATTGGCCGTATATCTTGACCGGAAGTGACGACGGCAATATTAAAAAAAAAAACACCTTAAGTTCAGATGATTTACAATCATTGCTGAAAGTTTCATGAAAATCTGTAGAGGAGTTCTCGAGAAATCGTCTGCAGAGAATCGGTAAGAATAAAAAATAATAATAGTGGAAAAGAAACAACAGAATAAGTAGAAGGTTTTCTGTTGGAAACGGAAGACCTTAATAATATTTATGAATTTGCAGTTAAACAATGGGCATAATTTTTCATGTCTATGTTGTGAAATTTTCAAAGGAATGACAATTTATTGCATGCACAAAAATTATCAAGAATAAAGTACTGTAATGTACAGTTATTTCAAATTTATAATACACAACAACAAGCTCGCAGCATTGTTAAGGCCCACTATGAGAAAGCAACGGAAAATAAACGTGCAAAAAAGGGTACTTTTTAAAAACTGAATTTATTTTTATTAAGCTGTTTTATTATCACAGAACTTAAATACTTATGGAAATAGCATAGATGTAATGTTCCTATCTTTAAATAGTCATTCAGATTTAATATTTTCCCACGTTTAGGAATTTGATATACCAGTAGAATGGTATATGTTAAATACAAATTCAGAAATTGATGTTGACAGTTTCAGCCACGCCGATTTGTGTAATCATTTAGTAATGTAGTTTAGATTGAAAGCACTAAACGGAACAGACGTGTTTTCTGTTATGTGTCTAGAACACGGACAGTGCATTGGCGACGAGGATAACAACAATGGCAAAGACATTGCAGTTACCTGCAATCAATCCATTTGATGTTAATGGTGACCAGACAAGTATTTCCCAAATGTGGGATAAGTGGAAGAAAACCTTTGAATTGTACATAACGACGACAGGGATTACTGATAAAGCACAGAATAGGGCTTTGTTTATACATTCCGCGGGAATTGAAGTTCAGGAGATATTTGATACCCTTGGGGAGTCGGGAGATGATTTGGACGGTGCCAAAATTAGATGAGTACTTCCAACCAAAACGGAACATAGCATTTTAGCGCCATTTGTTCAGGAACACGGCACAAGGGGAAACAAAAACAAATTGACAGTTTTGTGACTAAGCTGAGCAAACTGACCGTAGCCTGTTAATTTGAGAAGCCAAGCGACAACATTCGCGATCAAATCGTTGAAAGGTGTAGATCGTCAAAATTAAGAAAAAGAATCCTAAAGGAAAAGGAATTAAGTTCAAAAAATGCAATGGATATAGCCCGAGCTGGCGAAATCGTAGACGAGCAAGCAGACATATTCAAGGGCAGTGAAACATTTTTAAGCTCCGATGTTAACACTGTTAGGCCGTCAGTAAGTCACAGGAAACAGTACGTGTCTGAGAAAGGTTCACAGAAAGATGCCACGTGTTTTCGGTGGCGAAAGAGCCACATTGCAAGGAACTGTACAATTACTAAGGACAAAACGTGTAATAAGTGCGGGAAAAAGGGTCATTTCGCAAAAGTGTGCAAGACTAAATCGGAAACCCCACGCACTCCCTAACAAAAAAATACTATAGTTAACTATAGTTAACTATAGTTTACTATAGTTAACTATAGTGATAACTTTGACACTTTGAAAACTTTGATTTACTATAGTGATAACTTTGACACTTTGAAAAACTTTGACGAAAACTTTGACACTTTGAAAAACTTTGGCGAAAACTTTGACACTTTGAAAAACTTTGGCGAAAACTTTGACACTTTGAAAAACTTTGGCGAAAACTTTGACACTTTGAAAAACTTTGGCGAAAACTTTGACACTTTGAAAAACTTTGGCGAAAACTTTGACACTTTGAAAAACTTTGGCGAAAACTTTGACACTTTGAAAAACTTTGGCGAAAACTTTGACACTTTGAAAAACTTTGGCGAAAACTTTGACACTTTGAAAAACTTTGGCGAAAACTTTGACACTTTGAAAAACTTTGACGAAAACTTTGACACTTTGAAAAACTTTGGCGAAAACTTTGACACTTTGAAAAACTTTGACGAAAACTTTGACACTTTGAAAAACTTTGGCGAAAACTTTGACACTTTGGACAACTTTGGTGAAAACTTTGACACTTTGAAAAACTTTGGCGAAAACTTTGACACTTTGAAAAACTTTGGCGAAAACTTTGACACTTTGAAAAACTTTGGCGAAAACTTTGACACTTTGAAAAACTTTTGCGAAAACTTTGACACTTTGAAAAACTTTATCGAAAACTTTGATACTTGAAAAATCTTTATCAAAAACTTTGATACTTCGAAAAACTTTTTCAAAAACTTGGATACTTCGAAAAACTTAATCGAAAACTTGGATACTTCGAAAAACTTTATCGAAAAATTGGATGCTTTAAAACTTTGAAAAAGTTTATTGAAAACTTTGACACTTTCGCAGCACAGTTAAGGTGCGCAATGGAAATATCAACTAAATTTTGTATTTAAAAATGTATTCGTAATCGGGATGGCGATTATTTTTAGTACATTATTTATATCAGATAATTGTTATTATGATTAATAACTACATATCGAGGACGATTATATTTTATATTTAGACTAGCCACGTGATGCGGCAGTCACGCGATTTTAGCACATTGACTTGAAGTATTGATGTTACATATAAATGTCACTAGTGCAAGGGCATAACCAAGATAAATTTCCAAGTTTAGTATATAAATATTTTCAACACGCATTATAGTTTCTAAAAAGTGCTGCGATCCTGTCTAAATTCTGCAATTTCATTGTTGAAATTATACTTGTATGACCGAATGCTATATTTTTTGCTGGTCAGCGGCATGAAATATTGATTTAATTTAATTGTTTTTAAGATTTCATCAAGATCGCAGCACTTTTCAGATACCTGAATAGTTCTATAGTTGAAATATAAAAGCTTACTTTGATCCATAGAGTGTATGCCCTTGCACTAGATCGATTTATTAAGACCCCCCACATTACCCTCCGATGTACTTGCATACAAATATACGGCAGTGTCAATTAAATACGTAATGTATAGAAAATATATTAATAAAATAGTGAAGATGACATTAAATTCAAGTTATTGCCCCATAGAATATCTGTAAATAATATTTTATTTAATTAGAGAATGCATATTTTGTTGAGAAAATATTACTTGATCTGTCTCTCACTGCATACAAACTACGTCATGTTGTAAGAAATGACGTCATATTGACAAGGGTATTGCGATCAGTGACTTGTTTATAACTTGTTATGTGGGATTTAACTAACGACAAAACAACACGCTGTAGTAAGTTTTTATGTAGTTTGATGATTTCTTACTGGTTAAATTAGCAGATAAACTCATTTTGTGATATTTTAAAGAAATGTTGTATGACGTATATTGTGTATGATGTCATAGTCAAGTTTTCCCGTACAAATTAGGCTCCGCCTCCTTTTTGTAACCTTAACTGTGCTGCGTTAAAAAAACTTTATCAAAAACTTTTATTCTTCGAGAAACTTTATCAAAAACTTTGACACTTTGAAAAAAACATTATCGAAGTCTCTGATACTTTGTAAAACTTAATCGAAAACTTGGATACTTTGAAAAACTTTATCAAAAAATTTAACACTTTGAAAAACTTTGTCGAAAACTTTGATACTTAAACACTTCAAAAACTTTATTGAAAACTTTGACACTTTAAAAACGTTATCGAAAACTTTGAAAAACTTTATCGAAAACTTTGAAAATTTAAAAAACTTTATCGAAAACTTGGGATGCTTTGGAAAACTTTATCGAAAAGTTTGATACTTTGAAAAACTTTCTCGAAAATTCTGATACTTTGAAGAACTTTGGCAAAAACTTTGACACTTTGAAAAACTTTGGCGAAAACTTTGACACTTTGAAAAACTTTGGTGAAAACTTTGACACTTTGAAAAACTTTGACAAAAACTTTGACACTTTGAAAAACTTTGGCGAAAACTTTGACACTTTGAAAAACTTTTGCGAAAACTTTGACACTTTGAAAAACTTTGGCGAAAACTTTGACACTTTGAAAAACTTTGGCGAAAACTTTGACACTTTGAAAAACTTTGGCGAAAACTTTGATACTTTGAAAAACTTTGGCGAAAACTTTGACACTTTGAAAAACTTTGGCGAAAACTTTGACACTTTGAAAAACTTTGACGAAAACTTTGACACTTTGAAAAACTTTGGCGAAAACTTTGACACTTCGAAAAACTTTGGCGAAAACTTTGACACTTTGAAAAACTTTGACGAAAACTTTGACACTTTGAAAAACTTTGGCGAAAACTTTGACACTTTGAAAAACTTTGACGAAAACTTTGACACTTTGAAAAACTTTGGCGAAAACTTTGACACTTCGAAAAACTTTGGCGAAAACTTTGACACTTTGAAAAACTTTGGCGAAAACTTTGACACTTCGAAAAACTTTGGCGAAAACTTTGACACTTTGAAAAACTTTGACGAAAACTTTGACACTTTGAAAAACTTTGGCGAAAACTTTGACACTTTGAAAAACTTTGACGAAAACTTTGACACTTTGATTTACTATAGTTAACTATAGTAAACTATAGTTAACTATAGTTAACTATAGTTAACTATAGTATTTTTTTGTTAGGGCTAGACCATGTAAGGACCGCAGTATAAAACATGTTCATTTAGTGCAGAGCAAGTCCTCAGATGATGAATTCGCATTTGCTGTCTACAAAAACGATACAAATAGCATGATAGACGTTAGCGTGGGCGAAGCTAAGATACAGATGCTAATTGACTCTGGCGCGAGCTGCAATATCGTAAACCACAATGTATGGAGCGCCATTAGAGCTAATGGTGAAACAATGTCCCTATCGAGAAGCACAAAAAGATTGTTTTCTTACGGATCAAAGGAACCATTACAAATACTAGGAACATTTCGGGCAGTCACCAAGCATGGACTACGTGAAACATATGCAGAGTTTGCTGTCGTTGAGGGTTTATATATTTCCTTACTGGGAAAAGACACAGCGATATAGCGAGGAGTTCTACGCATAGGAACCGATGAGCCGGACCTATTCTCCGTAAGGAGTGAACTTGATAGGATTGTTGCCTCAAGAAATTCTGTTTTCGATGAAGTAGGGAAACTGGGAAATTTTCAACTGAAAATTCATGTCGACAAGACCCTGACCTCTGTAGCACAACCGTTACGACGCTTACCGTTTATTAGAGAACACCAAACACGCAACGAACGAACGTATCTCGACGATATTAACCGTATTACAAGTTTCTAAATATCACCACTCGCTTTATATTTATTTTGTAATTATTTCGATCAAAGGCGGATCCAGCACCGGCGCGCCGGGCGTGCACCCCCTCCCCCATTTGATTTTTAAAAAAAAAATTGTTTGTATTATCTTAAAATCAACAGGAAACACCTCTATTTTGTTATAGAGTTCCTCAGTTTCCGGAGGCTTCGCCCCTGGATAGCACCCCTGGATCCCCACCATGGCTTTGTCCTGGACCCACTGGGGGCTTTAATGCAGCCCACCAGACTTCCCAGTCTTCTACTGCCACCCCCCTCCTCCCCGCACGTTCTGAAATTCCTGGATCCGCCGCTGAATAAATATTTAGATATTTAGACATTTTAACTGCTAGTACATATTTCTACAATTCCTAGTTAGATATCAACGACCAATTTCGGGTTATTATATTTATGTCGGGTTCCTTATATCGACACCCTGCTAGATGGGAACTTTAATCTATTGTTAAATTGTGCTCAGCTCTTGCAAAGCGTCGTATTGATATCATTGTTACAACCTATAAGTATGGCACGCCAAATCCCAAAAAATGAGCTAAACATAGTTTTACAGTGGATAAACTAGATTTATCAACTGTAAACTATAGTTCCTTAACTATAGTTTAGTTATATTTAAGCTTTGTTTAGCTTATTTTTGTGAATATATAAGACATTATCGTAATAAAAGAAAGGTCATGCTTTAACATGGGCTGATCCAACAATTTAAAAAAAACGGGGGGGGGGGGGGTTCTAGGTCGATGTACCCAGCACTCATGCATAGAATCACACCATGACCTCTTCAAGTCCGTAGCTTCATTTATAAGAAGGGGGGCTCCAAAAACATTTCACAAGCAAAAAAAAAAACAAACAAAAACAAAAAAACCCATACGCCACACTTAAAAATTGGGAAGGGGTAGAGGGGGGCTTTGTGTAACTTTTCTGTTCATACATTACTTTCAGTCTTGAATATGCGTATTTTCGGCAACAAAAGATGTGGCGGGAGCTTCCAAAACAAAATATTATTTTAAACTTCAGCAAAAGATTATTCTCAGAAAAAGTGAGCCCCCTCCTTCTGCATACTACACGAACATTTTAACATTTTCTTTATTGATTAAAAATATTTATACATACTACTTCTGAAGATGGTTCAAAAATGGTATAGCTAAAGTTTGCTGGAATCTTCCTTGCATGTTACTTGTGGGTGCTCGGAGCCCATAGTCGGGGTTGTGAAGGTACAAGGAGGAAAGCAAATATGCAACAAATCTACAGATCAAGCGAGCAGAAAGGACAGCAATTTTTTTTTATTTTTCAAATGATTAGACGTTTAAATATCTATATTACAGAAAAAGTTCTTTCTCTCTCTCTCCCTCTGTACAAAAAATAAAGGGGGGGTTCAAACCTCCGGAACCCCCCTCTGGTCTGCCAATGCTTTAATATAATATGGATCAACTTTCATTTATTATAAGTTCCTTAAAAGAAATCAATAAATACACACCTGAACATATGCATATATTTATATAATACTGGTACATGGAACACCAAAGTGATTAAACTTATCAAATTGACAAATAATTTTTATTTTTCCATACGTATGATTCGTCCGTACGTTTCGTCAGTTACACAGGTAATCACAAAGTAAACTAGTTTACCGTTCGTAATACAGATATTCGTTCGTTACAAGTTTGGTGTTCTCTAATGTGAGAAAAAGCGTGAACAAAAAGCTCGAGGAGCTGGAGAAGATGGACATAACTGAAAAGGTGAACAGCCCCACGGCTTGGGTCTCGCCACTTGTCGTTGTGAATAAGAAAAACGGGGAAATTCGAATCTGTGTCGATATGAGACGGGTCAACACTGCTGTTCAAGGTGAGCGATACCCAATCCCGACTGTGGATGAAATGCTTGAAGATATGAATGGCAGCATAGTGTTCTCAAAACTTGATTTACGCTGGGGATAACACCAGATAGAGCTAGACGAGGAATCAAGAGAGATAACCACGTTTGTGACACATGAGGGCCTGTATCGCTATAAGGGCCTCATGTTCGGAATTTCCTCAGCATCTGAGATCTACCAAAGAGTAATTGGACAAGTCATTCAAGGTATCAAAGGAGTAAGGAATTTGTCTGATGACATTATAGTGTATGATACGGATCAGGCGGATCATAACAAGAAACTTACGAAGGTGCTCGACAGACTAGCTGAGAAAGGGCTTACCCTTAACAGAGAAAAATGCTAATTCGGTCTGTCAAAAATTATATTCCTCAGACATGTGATTTCTTCAGAGGGGGTTCGACCTGACCAGGAAAAGATCAAAACAGTATCGGAGATCAGGACGCCGAGGAACAGTTCCGAAATAAGGAGCTTCCTGGGGCTAGCAAAGCAAACTACTGCAGCCGTTTTATACCTAATTTCTCAACGATAGCTGTCCCGTTACGAGAGCTTACAAGGAAGAACACGCACTGGAGTTGGACGAAAAGACACCAGGATGCGTTTGACATGCTAAAAAGAGCGCTCGTAAGTGCCGAAGCACTTGCATACTACAATCCAAAAGCCGAGACAAGGATAATTGTGGATGCAAGTCCTGTTGGACCTGGGGCCATTCTAACACAGAAACAACCGGACGGATTGTTTAAACAAATTGCATATTCAAGTCGAACTCTAACCGACGTTGAGTAAAGATACTCGCAGACTGAGCGCGAGGCTCTAGGTGTAATGATTCGTTGTGAAAAGTTCCACATGTATCTATACGGGCTAGAGTTTGAAATCTGGACGGATCGTAAGCCGTTGCCCTACATTTTCTCTCCAAAGTCGAAACCACCAGCTAGAATCGAGCGATTGATATTGCGACTTCAACCGTATAAATATTAGATTGTCTATATACCCGGACCAAAAAATGCTGCTGATGCTCTATCCAGATTGAGTCAGAATCAGGCTTGTTGAATACGCCATGTTGCAGACGAGTATGCGCATTTAATTGCAGATAATGCTGTACCGAAAACACTCACTATGCAAGAAGTTCGTCAGAAAACATCAGAGGACCGAGAACTCGTCGAGAGTATGAGGAGGATCAAAACAAGGGCATAGATTACCAGTGAGTAGATCATTCCTCAACTTGAGAGTATGTTCGCCGCGAGGCACGGCTTACCTTACAGCATGCGAAGCGACAACGGTCCAAAGTTTGTGTCAGATGAGTATAAGGGATACCTGAATTCAAATGGTATCAAACACATTCGGACTACACCATACTGGCCACAAGGAAATGGGGAGGTAGAGAGGCAAAACCGAACACTACTCAAAGCCATTTAAGCTGCAAACGCAGAAGGTAAAGATTGGAGACAAGAACTACCGAAGTTCTTACTTGCGTACCGTGCGACCCCACATTCTACAACTGGAAAAAGCCCTGCAGAGTTATTATATAATCGAAAAATTCATACCAAGTTACCTGAGATCAGCAAAAAAATCGATAGCGAAAAATTAAGAGAAACGGACGCAAGACGGAAAGTGGATTTTAAAATAAGAGCGGATGAAAAGCACCGCGCCGTACCGAGTGAAATTGAGATCGGTAACACTGTTGTACATCGTCAGGCTAAGCGCGATAAGTTGTCAACCGAATTCGCTCCTGAGAAGTTCATCGTGAAGGAGAAATGCAGGAATGCAGCAACTCTCGAGGATGAAAATGGATCGTTGTTTAAGCGAAACTGCACAGCTATAAAGAAATTCATATCGAGCGACGAAAACGGAACGGAAGTGCATGACCCGGAAATTAGCGCAGACGAAACAGGAGACGAATTGGATAAAGACCATTCTGTCACACATACCGGAAGACCATCACGGGAACGTAAACCACCTGCATATCTAAAAGACTATGTAACCACCTAAAAAAGAAAATGATTGACTTTTTGTTATTTGATTGCAACTTTATTCTCTATTTGTATAAAGATTAGTTATTAGCATTACAGGCTGTCATTTCAAAAATTATGTAAAGATTATTTTTTTGTCTAAGGGGAAGAGGGATGTAATGCTCATATCTTAAAATAGTCATTCAGATTTAATATTTTCCCACGTTTAGGAATTTGATATACCAGCAGAATATTATATGTTAAATACAAATTAAGTAATTGATGTTGACAGTTTCAGCCACGTCGATTTGTGTAATCATTTAGTAATGCAGTTTAGAATTAAAGCACTAAACAGAGCAGACGTGTTTTCTGTTATAAATGTCTAGAAAACGGACAATACACATAGTATAACCCACTCTGTACTGTATAAAGTTCGGTCCTATCGATGGAAAGTCACGTGATGAATGCATAGTTCGTCTACTGAATGAAGGTCATGAACAAATTTCAATATTGCAAGAGCATACCCTATTTGAAATTAAAAATTCAAGCTATAAATTGTTTCTGCATACTTTGTAGTTTCTGAAAAGTGCTGCTGCTTTGAATAGAATTCGCGTTGTAATAATTAATATTTTGGGTAAATAAGTCAATGTCGAAATATGTTTGACTTTTACCAAATATTTTGTGAATTTATAAAATCACGCCCTCGAGCTCGATTTAAAGAAAGCAGCAGCACTTTTCAAGTTAAGAAAAATATCCTTTATCTATATTCAAAAAATGGTTAAGTATAACACAATTAATGTGTTTGAATTAAAGAGACTTTTGTAAGTTTATAGTTTTATTAAAAAGTCACAGCAAAGGTAACAAACAATGGCACATAAAAAGTTCAGTTATAAAGACCTCGGAGCCAAGATGGTGAAAGCTACTGATACTCAGTGTACACAACTTTTATAAGTGGGGAATTACATATTTGGTCACAACAATTAGTTAATAGAAGAATCACTTCATTAACACTGATATAGTCCGCCCCTCACGAAAGTTCTCTTCCCCATCTCCTTATAGGATACAACAATGTCCTTTATTTATGTGGACAGCAGAGAACTTGCACATTCCTTAGTAAATTAGATCGGTTCATCATCCTCATAAGTCTGATTGGAAAGTTTCAAAGTTGGTGCACAACACATCATAAAAACAAATTGTCCGTTAAATGAAGACGTTCTTATTAATTATTGAATTCACCAAAAAGACCAAATTCCCATATAAGACATTGCTTTTAAAACACACTTTGGTTATCATTGTTTACTACATGCTAATTCCTGAGAGACAACTGAAAACAAACTACCATTTCAACATTCATTAAGTTAATAATAAGAATTGGTGGATGTTGGCCGCATTAACATTTTTGTGGGGAAACTGGGGAGCCGTCCAGAGCACCAGTTTAACTTCACATGAAAGGGACACACTGGGGCCTGCGTGAACATCAGTGCCCAAGCCTGAACGATCACCAGCGTTCTAAGGAGGCAGGCATGACCTGCCCTTCTCACCCTGTCTCCTGCAGTGCTACCTGGTTTAACATTTGCATGAGGGAGGCATACACAAGCCTAATTGTTACATGCACCAGCCTGTAGCATCCCCTCACTCAGGTGAGGTGGATGTGGCCCCAGCCATACCCGGTGTGGGCCCCACTATGCCAAAAACATTAGAATACTGACAACAGTTAACTGTGTCCTGACTTTGTATATTTTAATTTAATTTACACTTTAAATCAAATCCTGTATTTAAACCCCTTGCTTTTGGAGCAAGTGGGGGGAGACACCCAGGTTTTGGAGCAGAAAGTGTCAACACCTACCACTGCGGACTCCCCAGTCCCCAGCCCCCCAAAAATAGATGCGACAATAAATTCCCATACATGAATGAAAAAGTTAATAGAAATTAAAGTTTGTTTATAGGCACAAAAAACACAGTTTGAATCCAAAGTCATATCTGCTAGTCTCGACACACATCTTTCTGTCTTCTTGAAGGACTTTCCGGATTTCCTGTCGCCAAAATTACTTCTGGTACCATGTCTTCTGCTGACCTGTGAAATAAACAAAACAAAAACCAAGTATCTTTTTTTTTAGGGGTGGGTGGGTGGGTGCTTCAAAGATCAAAAAACATGTGGGGTTATCAGCAGGGGTATACCGGATATCAAGTATAATTAACTCGTACGTAGTTCCAGCTTGCAAGATTACTCATACATAGTTAAACAATCAATACAGGGTGTCTCAAAATTAATATTGACTATTTGATATAAAATCAAATAATCCTGATTATAACCAATCTTGTAAAATGATTGTGTCAGAAATTATAATTGATACTTTTAGTGTATATATAGAACAACGGACATTGATACCCTTAATTATGAACTTGTTTACAAACTCTACAAGATTGGTTATAATCAGGATTATTTGATTTTATATATATTTGATAGTAATAAAACAAAAATTATACTGCACAAAATTAATATATAAATTAACATTATAATTTACGCTCATTGTGTTACATTCCTCCCTAAGACGGAGGAAACATTGTCCAATGTTTCATAAAATAAAACGCACTAACACAATGAGTTAAAATGTCCATAAATTAATCATTTTAAAATGTCCATAACACACAACACACAACACACTGATGTCTCCGTAAGGATATAATAAAGATGAGTGTCCCGAATTCCACGGGATTTGTAATATATAATAACGAATGTCCCTTGGAAATAGTGACATCCACAAATATATAGCGACGAATGTTCCTTGGAAATAGTGACATCCTCTTGACAATTCGAGGACGCCCAATAGTTGCGATGAATGGCCCTCTCACGGAAACATCCCTCAGGTGGTTAACAGTGGGTGACGTCTGCTTCAAGGTAATTAAGAACCATTGCGGCTGGTGATTTCGTCATCTGTAAAACTGTTTTCTGGTTATTTTCAGCATTTTCTACATTCATTACTGGTGCAGTTGGAGCTTTGTTTTGGTCCGTCTCCCTGCCTTCTAGATACTTGGTCACCCTCGACTCTGAACAATTGGCTGAGATATCATACCTAGATCTTTTCTTTCTGGACAACCAACACATCATTGACCTTGACATTTTCTCACATTTATCTTTGAATTTACAATATACAAATATCATAGTCCCCAGGATAATAGACCCCATTAATCCCAGAAGAATATATACCCACATCGGGCAACCATTTTCAAGGACAGGAATATCTTGTACACTCTTAATTTCTTGAATTAATTTTTTCATAGGAATCTTTTTTTACATCTTTTAATTTCTCGGGCAAATTACGTAAGGTGAAGTTTGGAAAAGTGGAATGAAAAGGTTTCCATAATTTTACTGATGTTAAATTATAACTATGCAAGAATTCTGCTGTCGGAAGTTTGATGTTATAATTACTTTCACTTTGAAAATATGGTGGAAGAGTCAGATAATCAGAGTTGGCAGTGCATGACATTTGTAATTGCAAAACTTGGATAGGAGGATTTATAATCATTGACTGAGTACCCTGTTGACGCCCTCTTTCACAGAATATTCCTAAATTTAATTTCTTTTGAGTAATGATAATCCACTTTCCGTCTGCGACATAATTAGCTGATGGTAAAATTGTGTCTAATTTTACAACAAAACGACAATAAGATTTAATATTTGCTTCATTTTGAAATAGGTGCAGATCAAGTAATTTTGTAGTGTGTGTAGATTTTGAACGTTAAGTATATGTAAAGGATGGATTTAATTATTATACATATACAACCATGTAGCTATGTGCAGGTCATGATCAATAGTTTTGTTTTTTCATTTAATCACGCAGTTTGTATAATGTAATTTAAGGGCTTTAATTCAATCATAAGGGCAATGGGCCATTGGGCAGCCAAAAATGAACATGGTCATGCCCCGAAATAAATTCACCAATAACAAAGCTATACACATAGATCATGTTTAATTTTTTTTTTTTCATGCAGTTTGTGTGTTTAGTGTATGTAAATAAGGGCTGTGATTCAAATACCTATAGGGCCATGGGCAGCCAGCAACGAACATGCCCTAAATCAAATAATCAAACAACGTCAACCAACACATATTCACAAAATTCAACATACTGTAGCTAGGTCATGATAATTGTTTTTGTAATCATGAAGTGTGTTTGTTTAGTGTATGTAAATTAAGGGCTATATTTCAAATACAACAAGGATAATTGACAACCAACAACGACCATGCCCCAAATCAAATATTCAAACAATTTGAACCAACACATATTCACAACATTCAACATAATTTCATATAAGCTACACATACAACAATGTAGCTGGGAGGTTATGTTCAATCTGAACATCATGCAAGATGTAAGTGTCTATACATCGCAACGTGTTCGAGGTTCCACATTCCATGCTATACACACATGCGTATAGTTTTTATAAACAAAACAGCATGGTAAGAGAGGGAAGCCCGGTAGGATTGCTACATTGACAAAGTCAACCAAAACGAAAAACAAACCAAAAAAAAAATAGGGCTTGAAATTAAAAAGCAACTTTCCTGACAAATATTTAGTTAGGAGATTAATATAATCATTGGATAAAGAAGAAACGGGATTTCGTCGACATTCACGTGGGGTTCGGGAAGGTTCTACCCTTCAAGTTTGTTGATACATGCTATCATTTCTCGTATCTCCGTGGCTTTCAAAGAAAGCACAATCAGTGTAAACTCAACGTTAAAATGCACTTTTGACATATAAAATTTATTGCCATTTGAAGTACAAATTGTATTGGAACTGCAGAAAAATATTTTGTTCGACATTTTACCGCGATGACGCATGATTTGGTGGAATTTCCTTTCCTGCACCCCAATACACAAAACGTCAACATTTGTAATTAATCATGTTATATTCGTTTGAATGCAAACTAATATGTTAACAATATTTAATTTACCGGAGAGTTAAGGTATTTTGATTCTCAGAATTGCTTTTCCTTAATATTCCATTATAATTGTAAACCCTACATTGTATGCCATTTTAGAATTCACGTGGTACAAGTAAACAGATCTAAGTTGTACGACCCTTGATTTTCCGGCAGATTTTAATTACATGTACATTAATTTTTTATGAGGAGGGAGTATTTATTTTTTTTAAATGCTTTCTTCAACTTTTTACCTAATTCCTGGATGATATATTGGGTAAATTTGAATGAAAAAGCGCATGAGTTGAAGCCGTATTGCCGCTTTAACAGACAGAAATATCTTTTTTGCTGTTTTTGATCCTACTTATCTTTTATGAAATCGATTCACAGGTAATGGAATATGTACTCAATTAGTAACAATTCTTCCTAAAAATAAAAATACAACATTAAAGGTCGAATGTCATTTTCCATTATTCTATCTTCATACAATGGTATATTCTAAATGAAATTAGCCTAAACACATTCTAGATTTCATAAAATCAAGTGATAGGTAGAGCCTACCTCAGACAGCGATGTGTTTCTCAAGGGAAATATAAATTTTGAGTTAGGAAGGATAACTCCTATTTGTAACCCGTTTCCTTGTATTAGTGTAGCGTAACACAGAAAATGAAAAAAATGGGATGCATTTAAATTCAACATATTCATTAAATTAGTATCATTCATAAGCAAATGTTGTCATAATTTCAGTTAATGAAACTACATAGAACGCCTACCAGGAAAATATATGACGTACGTAAAACAAAACTATAAAGAACAGGGAGGTAATAAAACACCAAATAAGCATCACTTCAATATACTTGACCACCAAGAATTGCTGCTTCTGTTCAAACCTTGATTTTGCATAAAAATATCTTAATGTATTTTGCACATTTTAATTGATGGGTTAGCTTAGGTTAGGCAGTAATACCTTAGTAAATATTTTTTTTCTTGTTGACAAATTCATAACACGTGCGCTTAGAATGATTTTTGTTATCATTTCAAGTTGTAACAGATAAAAACTGAATAAGAATAGCTTTCTATGAACGTACAAAAATTATATTTACCTTGTTCGGACAATGTCATACGCCAGGGAAGTATTCCAAGTAGAACTCACGGCCTTAGGTTTTGTTAGTCTATTCAAGAGCAATATCAACGATTCAGAACTTAGGGTTATCGTTCTTTATCTCCCCCTAGCGGCCGGCAGAAATGCTACAATTATTGGACTAAAACTGGAAGTAAACATAAAATTGTCCCCCGTCCCGATCTTAATATTGAATCTTTCGTGCTCTAAGACTTGGCGACGACCCCCCCCCTCCAAGAGGATGCTTGAATATTGAAGAAGGAGGTTGCAGCCAAAGCGCCCTCGGGTGTTTTTATTAAAAAGGGGAATAATCAACTAAAATATTTGACAAGAACGATAATGACAAGGAATATGTACTGAGATTTAGGTAATGCATTTATGCACTTCCTTCGATAAAAGCAGCTAAATCAGAGTGAATTACCTGTGAATAGTGTACTTTATTCATATTTCTAACATTTTACAAATTATAAAGAAAATGAAACTCATTTATTCATCAAAAATTTTTATGAAGATTTTGTGGAAAATTAAGATTTTTAAAAGGTGTGTGTTGTAAAAGGATTATGAGCACAGTATTTCTGATACTCTCTTCGTAGATCTCTTTCTTCCAACAAAATCACCACAATACAGAACAATGTCTTCGCCAGCTTATACAATTTAAGTATCCTGTAAGTATGTCTAGTACTTATTGTAACAAAAACTGTTATATATGTTCTATAAATGTCTACCACAGTCTCTGCTGGTGAATCATTTCCTTCCTTTTTTACATTGGCTTTCAAACATATTTTTTTGTTTACAATTGGAATTTATTTTAATTTTAGTTTTAAAATATTGAAAAAAAGCTTGTTAATTTAACATCAATAAAATTAAATTATCTTAAAATAAATTAATAGTCAAATTAATAATTGCAAGCAAAAGACAGCAACGGAGGTAAGTGTATGCCAATTTATGATAAGTCGTCCCTAAGTCATATAATTAAAAAAGATACATTAGATTGTATTATATTAATTTTGTAGTTGGCTATGCATATACATTTATTTTCAGCATGAACTTGTATATGCTATTTTAAGTTCATATGAGCGACATTTTATTGTACGCACAAAAATTTATGAAGAATAATGAGCTACATTTCAGAAAATTAGTAATTATATTGTTTATTTCTAACATTATTAAGTTATTAATTACATAAAAAATGAAGCTCGTTTATTTGGTATATAACATCACAAACCAATTAAGTAACCTAGGTAATCGATATGAAAATATGTCAACCAGTGCCTGCACTGCGCTGAAGAATTTAGGATTTATTCATCTCAATTTTTAATGTATAATTTGATGAAGATCAACATTCTTAAAGGACGTATGTTGTGAAAGGACTAATTATACTTGATTTCTGTTATTCTTTTCGTAGTTATCTTAACCAGAACAAAATCACCACGATGCAGGACAATGCCTTCGCCAGCTTATACAATTTACGTGAACTGTAAGTATGTCCAGTACTTACTGTATCAGAAACCGTTATATATGTTCACTAAAAGTTTACCACAGTCTCTGCTGGTGAATCATTTCCTACTATATTTCTTTTTTAGCTTTCATGCATTTTTTGATTGAAATTGGAGTTTATTTCAATTTTGGTTTGAAAATATTTTTAAAAAGCAATTATTTTCAAATGACATCCAATCAACTAATATTTTATACAACAACAAAAGATATGCACATGCTAAAGACAAACACATCTGGTGCTTGGTACGTGTAAATTTAACATAGCAACATCTTTATGATGAACCCATTCAAGTTTAAATATGCTTGTATTTGTTGAATCTCTCTCTATGTGTTGTTTACCATAATGTTAAAAACGGATTGAAGAATAACTAGCATGCACCTGAAAGAATACCTGAATTATAATCTCTCCTGAAATATGTAATCAGGAGTAACATCAGCTGTAATACTTTAACTGTTGATTTTGTTAAAGTCGTTTTTTTTAATCTGTTTAACTTGTTTTCACGTAGATTTTGTATACCATTGTTAATTTATGGATGACGCATTGAACATGAATATGAAATAAATGCATTGATATGCAACCCGTGAAGGTACATATTCTACGGCAACAATATATACAATGTACCTATCTTCACTTCTAAAAATTAAAATGCAGTAATCTTTAAAACTATTAGTAAATTTCATAATGAATAAAGTGTTAAATACGTTCAAAGAGAAAAAGTTGAAATAATTTCCCATATCTTTTCGCTATTCCATGTAATTTCGCGGGCCTTTCCGACAAGCCAAAATTCTGAGATCTCTGGAAGGCCCGTGAAGATGTGTGATAATACATAGTGAAACACTTTTTAATACATTCGAATTGTAAAAAGCCTTCGTTGTAATTGAGAACTTAGTATGTTCTAACAATAATACATTACACTTAATACTTATTTCAACAAAAGATAATTATTATATTTCAAAATTGTGTCAACTAATCATATCGTTGAAAAAGTCTTCATTAATTGCGATGTTGTCCTTCAAATAATATAACAATAAAATACCCATTTTGACAGAAATTATGTCTAGATATGATGTAATGCATTTAATTTTTGTGACGACCAAAGTATAGAAATTGCGTACCCAATTTTAACAACGTTTAAGCAAAACCAAGATTTTGGTTAAAGGATTTTTTTTAATTACGCAATCGGACACGAAACCTATTCCTTAAGCGTTCGCCTCGTGATCGAGAGACCACTGCGTGATTCCCGTTCGCCGAGCCGCTTCCAACTTAAAGCTGAACACGCTTCGTAAATGGAGAGCGCAGCCATTTTTGTTCCCAAAATTAGCTACTCTTCAGACCCGAATATAAAGTGCAGGACTTAGTCACTGTTCAGTGTAATCAGTCGACACCGGTGTTGACGGACGAATGCTATAAAGAACTCGGTAGCGGCAAAAAATAACGCAATATTTCGTCTTATGCAGCAAAGTAAGATACCAAATAAATTTAGAAATATAGTTGTACAGGTACAGGGGTCGCCATTCGACGCTGATACCAGTGACAACAAGAAAACATTGATGTAACCATCAATTGTCGCCCCGGAAATATATAAAGTAAACAATGAAAATGAGTCTTGATCAACAAACCACTTCGATATGTGTAAAAAGGCATGCGTCTAAATGATGGAGACGATAGTCGCAAATATTTTTAAAAAACTTGTAGTCGGATAAAAATCAATCAAAAACGATACCATTTTAAACGTGATCAATTCCTCAAGTAAATGTTGGCTGCATAAAATATAAATTGAAGTTAGACACACGCATCATATATATTTAAAAATATATAAACTTTCAATTTTAGAGTATAAAACACGAACTGTGCAAAAAAAAAGTACGTTTTATCCGAGAAGTAAAATTCGATGTTCTAAAAAAAGGGACCTGTCGTTGTTTCGATAGTAAATGATAAGTAACTTTATATATTAAATATGAAAAACGTATATATTTTTACAGATTCACTTTATGGAAGTAAATATATTATATATCTCGTAATTTATAAACGGAAAGAACATTCTGATTAACAATCTTTTCAATGTTCAGAAAACCCTTAATTCTACATAACTACTCCCACCCCAATCCCCATACACCAACACTTAAACTTATATGTATAGAGCAGCCCGGTCCTCCGGGCTGCAATAAAGCAGTCAGGTGTAACGAATGCGACGAGTATAGCCTAGTGTTGGTGTATCGTATAATAATATCGAAAATGGCGTATGCGTATTTACGAGTCGTGTTCAGCTTAAATTTGTAAACAATAGTAGTTATAATATTGTTCTTTTGCAATTGCAAAAGCGCACGACACTAAACGTGAAAGTCACGTACGGTCTTTCGGGATTTCTTTGGGACAGTGTTCATGCCCTGTTCAAAGAACAGTATTGCATTTAAACGGGTAAGCTACTGCTCCAAGCAAGCCGATTAATACCGTTTTCCATCAACTTGTGTGTCGATAGCTATACTAGTTCTATCTACGTATACGTAATATTATTAAGAAAATGTTTATGAGAAAAAGGATTAAATGTAAGGTAACAACATATATTTATAACAAAGGTGATTACTTTAACTGTTAAATCGTTGTTGTAAGTTCCTTTTCAATTTTTCAAACAAATCTTCCGACTTTTTTTGTCTTCAGTGAAAACTTGTGATAACGATCACTTATTCCTGGAAAGTCTTTTAGGGCATCTTACGAACGAACGCATCAAAAACAGGGATCAGTCAATGTACTTTACAGGTATTGGGTATTAAAAAACTTTGTTAGAATTTCTACAAAAACCTAGATGGTCATTTTTTTTAAAATTCACAATTTTATGATTATTCACAAAAACTTGTACTTGACAGAAAAAAAAATCTCCATAAAAACATGAAAAATATTATAATTTGGCGCTTTTCTGAAAAATTCCCATGGGATCCAATAGTAAAAACTCGACAACCTTTGGAGTGGTTTTCAAGAAATCGGGAGGAAAATATTCAATATTTTAATCTAAATATAATAGTGTATGACAGGGTTCTTCATGAGGTACACTACGGTCAAAGCGGATCCCTTATTTTCCCGCGATCCCGCGATGGTGTTTTAATCTTTTCTGCGATACACCGTCACGGTATTCTCATCGCAGTGATCGCGGGCCCACGAGTTTACCGTGGCGGTGTAAGGTACCGTTGTTGAGATTAAATCGAGAAAGATAAAATAACTGCTTGTTCGCTTTTTTATTCTCTGTTCATATAAAAAATAACGAAAAATGTAGAAATGTTACGCGATATTTTTAAATAAGAGGTGGGTGTATATAACAAAAATCTTATAATTTATACATTTATTTCAAATGAAGAATTCAGAGTTAACTGTTCTCTTGGTTAAGAAAAGTCAAATATATTTTGAGTATCTTTTATTAAAAATATTGATGAATGCATCGCGTCAATCTCTATTTCACTTTCGTTTAACATCTGCCGTATTTTAATATTTTATTAAAATTTATTTCCAAAAAAGTATAATTCTTCTAATATACGAGACAAACATTTTGGGTGTGCGTAAATGTTAGTGGGTTCGGTGTGTAAATAATAATATGCATATAATTACAATGTAAATATGAACGCAGATGCGTGTAAATGTATAAAAATGCACATGCCAAGGTATGTCTAGATATGAATTGATGATTTCTTAAGTTCGTTTATATTTTGCATTTTGATATGTATATATGAACGTAAAATAGTTTACTGCATACTGTTAGATTTACATCGTCTCAAGCTACGGTCCTGAGTCTGCATTTATAGCTCTCTTGAAAGGATTGTATATGTTGGCCGTGGTTTGCGATGATATAAGATTTACTGTGTGTGAAATTATCTTTACCTGAATTAATATATTTTATAAATATTCTATGAATGGGGTGGGGGGTTAAAAGGTTGTATTTAATTGATTCAGACGCTCATACAATCATACACGTTTACATTTTACAATTCAGGTTTCTAAATAATAAAAATATGTAATTATATTTTACTCTTAAAATAAATTTAATTACGAAACGTGGTCCAGTTAAAATTAAAAACAATAATAGGCATGATTCGGCTGGGTAGGCTTAAATTTATAAAGAAAATTGTCAAAACTATTTGTCCTTCTTCTCATATATATATATATATATATATATATATATATATATATATATATATATATATATATATATATATATATATATATATATATATATATATATATATATATATATATATATACAATAATTACATGTATACGTTTACTTCATTCCTTTCTTTATAAACTTGTCTTTTTTTTAACCTTGACTATTATTATCAGTGTACATCTTGTATCAGTTCCAACCACCAAAGAAATAAACGATACAACAAATGGCATGTGATGAATTTTATTTTAAATTAATCTATGTTAATATATTTCAGATGAATTAAAGACATTAAATGTCGTCATGATCATAATAGAAAACCGAAATAATTACTAATTTTTACAATTTAAAATTTTGAACTGAACAAATTTAAGATTTTGGACCCAAATTACTATACACGTAACATCAATATTCAGATACATGTATTTTCTTGATGGGTTACTTTTAATTACATTGTATACGTTATGTCTCATCAACTATCAAAATTTGTTTTTTACTTTTATATCTACAACAGGTTTTTTTTTTTTATTATACACCTTCATCTTGTTTATACAGTCATGTTTCTATCAAACATGTAAGTATTCTGAAACATTTTAGCATAAGCCATTTTACACCCATGCAATAGTCTGTTTAATTTGTGTCTTGTCTAAATTTATCGAGCGCATCGAGTACGGAAATATTTATTTTGAAAAGCTTTTACTTGTTTATCTCGAAGAACGCCTAAGATAGTAATTCTGAATTAAGGCAGGCAAATGAATAAAAATGTTAAAAATAGAAATTAAAAGCATAACATTTATAAGATTATTGAATAATGAATCTGTTGTTAAGAACGCACTTTAGACTTCTAAAGTTAGCGGGACACCAATGCTTGTTGCTGTAGGTCACCTACCCTGAAGGAAACCACCCACTTTCGATACACACAAACTATCGGGTATATGCGTAATGTTAGGTAATTGCTCTCCCTCTGTTGCTTTAATTATAATTTTTAGATATTTGAAAGAGAAAAGCCTTGTTTCAGATTCCATTATTACCACTGATTACAATAATTTAGCTTTTGTGGTGTAAAATGGATGGAAAAGGGGGTTGGGGTGGGGGATATAATTTGCTCATTGTCCAAATTCATTTTTTATCGAGCTTGATGGTCATTAATAAAAATTTACTGCTTTGAACCTTAACTATGATTATCAATGATTAACTAAAGTGGAATTCATATGTAATCTAAATATAATATAAAATACAAAGTTGCATTTAAAAAATATTACACTGCATCAAATATAAGAAACAAATATTACTAAGTCGGGATCGGAATGATATCAATTTCTCAACGAAAAATTCTAACGGAAAAGTAGAAAACATCAAAGATTGATTTATTGATTGTAGTCTGTTAAAAAAAGACACGGTAAATTAAATAAATGAGTTTAAAAAGCATACACTTTAATTAAGTTTATATATATATTTTTTCCCAGATTTCCATATTTTTTTCTAATTTATTTTCTAGAAAAAGGGGAGGCATTAATTCGCAATATTCGTTAATAACTGGACTAGATGAGAAATATAAAAATATACAAAATGTAAATGATAAGAATATAAAATAATAAATTTCAATCAGATATCATGTGAATTACTAATTCACTTACATATTTTTCAAACGTTTTGGATTTGAATAAATGATATTTGCTTACCGATGACTTTAGTCTGGTCCGATTAATAGGAAAAAAATAATTATTATATGGTCCAGCATAGTTTTTTAACCTATTTCAAATATGCTGAATCCGAAAAAATATGCTGGCCTTCAAGAAAATGGCATTGAATAGATCAAAATATACAAAATATATAATTACCATTCCTAATTCTTTGTACCATTTTTCAAAAACCGAATGACGCTAAAATATATGACATGCATTTTACTCTGTGCGAAATATTGGGGGAGGTAACTCACGTTTACGAGATGACTTTTATTTACCCGAGACCAATATCACAAACCGCGATGGTGTGGATCAGGTGAGGGTCCGTACCGCGAGAAAACGCGGTTTTACCTGAGTTACCTTGTTAAACCGCGATCAATTTCACACCGCGAGGACTCGCGGTAAATACGGAAACCGCGTTGACTAAAGTGTATTTTACTATGTTGGTCCCAACACAGTGAACTATTTTCTGACACAGTAACAATTCAAGTTGTGTGTTTGCGGCACAGTAAAGATTTTGCCAACACAGTAAGATATCTGATAATCACAAAATCCAAACATATAAGGGACAGGGACTATGAAATACACAACATTTTAGTCTGCTTTCAGTCGAATTTAACATGATTTTAAGTACAAATGTTGACGTTTTGTGTATTGATTCCATTTTGTCGTTTTAATCAGAAATTTTTCCCACGCCTAATTTAATTTTATAAATGTTCTCCGCATTTTATCAGAATGATAACAAACTTACACAACATGTGGTCAAAATAAACTTGAAAATTATTAACAAAATTATAATTATTTTCGCCCTTATTATGGGTGCACCGAGGAGTTGAACCCTGTTATTAAATTTTTTCAAATATTTGATTTTGTGACTGCACCGGATACCCCTACCATTGACACATTTATAGACCATTAAAGATAAACAATTTGCTATTTATAAAATATTTTTTGCTTTTATAAATTCTTATTGTTTGTGAAACGTATATGCGAATTTTCAGCGAAAGACGTTCATTAGAAAAAAAAATATACACAATGTCTCAATAATTTGAGTTTTGTAATGTTATATATGATGACAGAGAAAAAGAGTAAGCGCTTCCCTGTTGTTTCACACGTGAAAACATCGGCTCCCATGACGTCAAAATGACGTAGCGATGCTGCTCGAGGTCGACAGACACATGCAGGAACTTATTTAATTATATATATCCTATAAATCGTCAATTTTGCATAATTGTTTTGTACTTTCTTAAGGAAAGCCCACACTTTTACGGATCCGGTTCTAATTTTACACATCAATATAAAATTCTGATTTTCACTTTTCTATTGATATAAATCTTTTTGGGTGATTGATTTAGCAAGTATATATTTGTTTATTATAGTGTTATTGTGCATATGAAGCATTTAATATACATTATTTATGGAAATTAACACTTTGCACTCTGTCCATAATATCTCTATGTCATTTAGTACATAAACAGACACGAAATTCTTAATTGCTTTTATAGACCTAAATCTTTTTAATTTTCTTTTAAGCAAACTAATCTGAGATCTATTTTTATTGATTTAGAGCCTATATCATCCATTTAAGTTTACTTTTAAAAAAATTTGCATTGAATAATTGAAAAAATGATATTCCTAAAATACGGGTATACGTCTTCAAATGACTGTTTTGTTAAAATTCTCTGGTCAACCATAATAAAGTAGCTGTTTCTGTTAACATTACATTAGATATAATTCTTAATAGTTTTAAGGAAAAAATGGCATCTAAACATTTTAGATTTTAAGAATTATAAAAAATAAAGATATTTTGAGATTTTTTTTCTGAAAGACATGGACAGATTCAACACAAATTTGTTAATGTTTTGCAGTAAAGATTTCAAATATTCTCTTGGCAAATGAATATTTTTGATCTTCGGAAGTTTTAACATAAATTTGATGTGATTTGGCTCATAACTAAGAGAAATATGATATCACACTTTTTTACGTTCAATTTTGAGTTTTTAGAGGTATGTGCGCTGAGACATGTTGTATGAAAATTAGCCTGCAAAGATATGTCTTTTATGGGTGTTTTAGTACTAAGTTTAAGACATGTTCAAGGTATTCAAATTGAAAAGTATCTGTTTGACAGAAAATTCTGAAAGTACGGACCTACCTTAATTAAATGTTGACGAATATTCCTGAATTCATCTCTGCTCTTTATAGAGTTAATGTAAATGTTTCCATAATTTCCGAACAGCCCTTGTACTTTACTTAATAGACAATGTTTCCTTATATTTCCATTTCATTATGAAATAAAACTGTAGATTTAGACTTTAAAAATTATGACGTAGATTTAGATTACACGAGGACTCTCATGCCAACTTCAATAGTCCTCGCCAACTTAAAGTCAAAGGCAGCCGAGATGTATATGCATATTTGGCCTCTTTACCATCAGACACAGAGACAGATGCACACAAGATTTGAATGCCTATCATATTGAAGGCCTCCTTGGCCCCTAACCTATCGTCCTGTCTAATTTACACTCCGGAAGAATTATCAAGATATCAAGAATTATCAAAGAGAAACAAATTAGAAATGGAAATATTAATAAAAAAATTACTTATCATTAACTAAACATAAAATATTAAATAAAGTACACGAGCATAAAACATAATCGTCAATTAATAAAAAAAATGTATTTTTGTTGGTACATTCATTACAATAACATTACCGAATTGAACAAAAGTACTTTCCTGGGACTTTCAAAATTAGAGACTCTGTAAGGACGCTGTATATACAATTCTTCAATCATTCTAGGCTTTATAATATCAAAAAGCTTAATTAATATTGTTTTTATATTTTATGTTTCCACAAATCAATTTATTTGCTTTATGCCGGAATCAGTTTATACATATCAAATGATTATAATATATTTTAATTCCAAATTTAAGCACACACATGAAAATGTTTTAATTATTTTAGGACAGTAAATAACAATCCTCTTCACTGTGACTGCATCGTTGCTGATTTTGTCAGGTTTGCCGAATCAAGAAACTTGACGTTGGGATATTTATCTGAACCGACATGTTTAACTCCCAGTGATCTGACAGGAGTAGTGTTGTGGAATCTCACATCAGAGGACATTGATTGTGACGTCACTACAGCAACAACACCAATAAAGGAAACTTCAAGTAAAATCATTATTTTCTTACTTTAAAAACTCTCACTGATTTGTCTGCCTTTTCTCATTAGACAACACATGCTATAATGGACACCTCTTTTTGGACTCAATTGAAGTTGAATGGTCGGTAAGGTATTCAACATTTAGTAACATCGATATTGATAGGGGCGACAAAGCAAGTGAAACACAAGAATTAATTAAAGGGGCATATTGACCTACTTTTTTATGTGTACTTGTAAATATTCTACTTTCAAGTAAATTGGTTGAATCTGATTCGTCGAGAAACATTTCCGTAAAAAAAAAACACTATTACCCTCTGAATAATAAAGCCTCAGCATCCAGCGAAGCAGTAATTAACATTGCTGGACGACGAGTGATTTTCCAAAATAAATATTGACTGCGGGAAATTGTTCTATGTAATATGTATTTGTATAAAACTTTTGTATAATATGATAAAAAAAAATCACTCGAAAACCACCGTCAACCTCGGATGCGTCTCCGTTGAGAATGGTTTTGGGGCGAAAATGTTCAATGTTACTCTTAACTATATGCAATAGTTATTAAATATCATTTAACTTATTTTATGAATACTTACCCATAAACTCAGAGTATTGTAAAATTCATATTCGTTCTACAAGGTAATCATACTGTTAACAAATATGGTAAGGTATGCAATTTTTTTTTTATTCATGAAAATCTTAAATGGGATCTTTTTTTATCATTTTTATCAAAATTTAATCTGCACGTCAGAATTGGATACTTAATAAACCTTGAACAACTAGAAAAGAGATTTTGTAGCTTACAAAATAGAAAGGAACATATATTTAATTTGAGGAAGAGGGAATTTAGCAATTGTTTTAAAGGACTTGATTGAAAACTAATTAAAACTTTCCGTGGTATTAATTACTTATTTAAACGGCTATCGTAGTGTGTTTTCACATAATTTCTTAAATCTGAATAATAGTGTGACTGAGAAAAATATCAAAAAAAAATTAGTAAATATATGTCTGACTTTTATCATGCTTTGGAACCTCATACGCAAATGCACAGAATCTTCTATCTTTAAATAAAAAATAGTATTCGGCAGATTTAGCCCGATTAAAATAAACAATTTTACGATGTTTTACATCATTAATCAAATCTAGAACCTGATTGGTGTTATGCTGGAAAGGAAATAATGAAAATGTAATTCATATCCTCTGTACAAGGTCAAATAAAACTACAATGGAAATCAAGGAAGCAATTCCATGGTTGGAGAGAGAGAGAGAGAGAGAGAGAGAGTCCATTTAAAAAATAGTCAATTTCATAAAAGGTTTATTGAAAACGGTTGGTTTTTTTTAACAAAATCTTATAGATCCAAAATAAATAAATAAAAAAGACCTTAAAAATAAAAAAAAATCACTTCATATTATCTAAATCAATTTGCTTCTCATTAACCGTCTACAAACGCGATACTCAACTAAATTGTTTCGTTTTTTTTTTTTTGCGCTAAGAGAAAATGATTCACATGATTTGGTTACCTTTTAGGTAAGTTATTTATTTGTACAAAACTTAATTCAAAAAATTTAATGTTTCTTTTGAAGAATTATTTGATGAAACTATACAGAAGAAAAACCCTTTTAATTATCATTTCGTTTTCAATATTACGATAATGTTCAGCATATTGAGAATAATATTTTACGACACCGTAATAAAACAATTGTCACAAATGAAAGCACCAGAACAGGTAAGATTTTTTTTATACACGTATATTCAATTACATTTACTTGTTCATGTGTACTTCAAGAACGAGGTATTTATTGAAATTGAATTGAACCTGTTTCTTTGCATTCTTTTATTTACAGAAAAAGTTTTAACAACTATTCAAGGTAAATGCATGCAGAGTTTCATTGTTAAAAACGCTGAAAAATATTGCACCTTCACCCATTTCCTTGATTAGCACATTTTTCGTCTTTCCTCCTCGTTTTCTGTTTGTTTTAAAGGCACGAAAAAAAGATTAGAAAATGAAGAATTTATTGAGCATAAAAAATTACTGAATTAATAAGTATTATCATGAACATTTTTTAAGGTAGATTGTAGGTTTACTGTCTGCTGAAAACATAGGCTAATAATTTGTCAGCTAACTCCTCTCGTTTTAAATTTTTCTTTCTGAATTTCTTTTTGAAATTCGTCTGCGTGGTTAGATTGTTATCGTAATTCAAATGCGCTAATGTTGATGAGAACAATTGACGCTTTTTCAATGAAATATATAGTAAAATGTCCGTTTTCTGTCGGTCTACGCATTTCATAACCGCAATTCTAACACTAAAACGTAGCAGACGAATTTTATATTACTCGATGCAATGAATGTGAAGTAAATTTAGAATCGAATTATTAAAAAAAATTATGTGTTCTCGCTCAATTTCTTGCAAAAAAACTTTAAAGTTTTACAATTTTTAATCAGAAGTACTATATTTACATCACGAAGTTATATTACGTTGGTGCGACGTCATTATTTTCGTATGCCTGCAAGACTCAAATAAAATTGAATTAATCAACAATTCACTCAAAATAAAGCATGCAATCAGCCGTGATTCAATTTTCCGATATAATCATTGCCATATTTCAATGTCATGTGATTTATAGATTTTTTTTCTTGCAATAAACGGGTATAGAAAAATTATAACAAATGTACATGGATATAAAAAAAAAACATCTTTATACCGGATTTGAGAACATTTTCAAACATATGTATTTTTGCATCATTTTTATCTAATAATAAAATTTACCCGGTTTTAAATTGGAAATATTGCAGTTGAATTAAAGTAGCCCTTTGACCTTCATTGTATACAATTATACTTCATAGAATGAATTAATTTTGACTATCCCTGAATTAACGGACTTCAGCTTTCCCTTCAAAATGTCGTAAAGGCCATTTCTTATCATCACTTTGCCGATATGTAGAATATTATAGAAAGCATACAGTATACTATAGAAATCTTGTATTAATACTATAGAAAACATTACTACTATATGCTCGTGTCCCCTCAATTAAAACGTCTGATACCCCCTCCTTTTATGCTTGTCATGAATTGTGGTTGTTGATAGTACCCCAAACTGAAAGTATTTACGAGTATCTGTGCCCCTAACTGAAATTGCTTCCTACGGGCCTGCAACTCTTGTCTTGACACCCCCCTCCCCAATTAAAAAAAAAAAAAAAAAAAAAAAAAAAACTCCCACACAAAACAATACATGCAGTTGTTAGCCGAATCGCTATTGATTGCCAATAATAAAAGTGTCTGAGTTATAAATGACAATTTATAGGACGTACATTTTTTTTTTATTTGGCGATATTTTATTTGGTGATGTTACCAAAATCATTAACGTTTCTCAAGCTGATAATTATTTAATTTAACCCCCCGTCCCGCCCCCCCCCCCCCAAAAAAAAGATCACCAGTAAGAGAAACTTGTGTACAAATGATAGTTAATTTAGCATTTATAATGACGTACCATATACTGTCCATTTCTTAATTCTTTCTCGTTTTAAAAATCTTATACATGTACTTTGTTCATACAATATTGTTGCGCATACAAATACTACCAATCCGGCAATCTAGGCGTACATTATCACGAAGAAAATGGATACCTTGTATAATGAGTTAAAGATGATAAACAAAAAAATAAAGCAGATTAACATGTAGACTAAATTAAACAAACGAAACAAACTTCATAAAAGTGAACAAAAAGAAATAAAACTGCAGGGCAAGCGTCAGACCTACCGGTGGTAGATGATCCGTTTCTGTATTGTATTAACAATTAGGGAATAGCGCTAGCATGACCTTTTCGAAAGGTGCGTACACACGACATGCAGATATCAGCATCATTTATTCTCAATTACATATACAAAAAAATTCAATACACCAAACAACCTTTAATATATATTTCACCTTTTACTGCAAATAGTACTGCTGAGGATATTTTTTGCTTGCTAATCTGAACGCGGTAAGCTTTTTTACGTCAAATCCTATTGTGACGTCAGCAAACCCGCGATCTACCTTAATTGAAACAATAGAAAATGTCCATGATAATAATTGTTAATTCAGTAATTTTTATATGCTCAATAATTTTTTCATTTTCCAATCTTTTTTCTTACAGAGTTCAAAGAATATTTTATTTATTTCTCTAATAAGAAATTATTATTATATTTATTAAAGAAAAGCTAAAAATAAATAAGTAAAAGAACAAGGAAACAAAGTCATAAAATAAAGTCATTTTTTTCTTACCTTTCTTTGACCTTGACCTGACTTCTTTAAAGTAGTGTTTTGCTCAGTAAAAGTAATACACAGCACTAATATATCTTGTGCCATTATAAAATACGGCTGGGATTTATATAATTTGTTTACCATTAAAAGTTACGAAAATACTGGAAATTACGCCATTGAAATTAAACGCGTTTATAAAGTTTTCAAATTATAATTATTTATCATCCTGCTAGGGGAGAAACGGCTATTTCTAAATAGATCTGTCACGTAGCACCGTCTCTATGTAATAGATTGGTAAACAAATATGGAGTCAAGAAAACGAGGTAGGCCGTTTGAGATACAGCTCTGTTACAACGCACTTTGAAACATTACGCACTTTGAATTTTTTTCAAAGTGCGTTTAATTTGGGACCAAATCACAGAAATGTTTTGCAAAGATATGCATAATTTAGACATTGAAAATTTGGGCTAACCTTGGTGTAGGAGGGGGGGGTCCTCTTTCAATTTGCTACATTGTACCGACGTCTATGTACAATGTATAAGAAAAAAAGTTGGGTTAAGAGACCTTGTACTCGTCTTCTTCTCGTTTTCAATGAGGTTAAATGAGAACATGTAAATTAAAAGTTTTCTAAAAGAAATAATTATTACAAATTGATTCTCTCAATTACTAAAATCTATATGTCTAGAATTTTTTGTTTGATGTATATTTTTTAGAAAGTGCTTGAAATGTCCCCATGGTAAAAAGAAAATGTTTATATACACCCTTAACGCACTTTGAATTTTTTTTTCAATAGTCACAGAAATTCAAAGTGCGTTGATTTTATAGGATTTTAATGCACTTTGAAATTTTTTGCGTAATTTTTCAAAGTGCGTTGCCAAACAGCTCACTTTTGGCGTGGATTGCAAGCATCTTACTCTTAATGAAATTTAACTTAAAAGTTACCAGATTTGAACAACTATCTACTCTGTTATGACGCATATTTACCTTTGGTTAATAATCGTTGTCAAACTGTAACATATCTCGTTATCTAAGATTTCCCGTGGACATGCGTCTTTTTATAGGCCTACTGTTTACACACTCCCTTCATCAATATTCATGAAAAGACTGAAATCTTTATTATTTATTATTAGAATAATTAAACGAGTTCAGGTGAAATTATAATCATGCACATGTCTATCTAACTGGAGCAGCATTGCTACGTCAATTTAACGTCATGTCAGTCAGAGATATTTTTGCATATTAAACGATCGGGGAGTTTTTATCTTTTTTTCTCTATTATTGCATATAACATTCCAGAAATAAAATGTCTTTTTTTCTTAAAAAATTCTTTTAAAAAAATTAAAAAGAGTGTGCTTGTGATACCTTATAATAAAAAAAAAACCATGAAGTGTCAAATACACGTTGAATTAGCATATTGCATTACCGATTAATGCAACGCAGGTCAACGTTATCTATAATTCGAAATAATTGATGGTCGTCCGGTGATCTTGTTTTTACTCTTGTTGAATATTTTGCAAGATAAAAATCATATCAATGAAAAAAAAATCACTAAGCATGCTTTTCTTTATTGTTATAGTTTTAGCAGTTGGAAAGAATTCTTCATAGCTCTACTGAGCCGCTTTGACGTCAAAATCAATTATGTAGTCGTTCTCTATGCCGCGCTTGAATTTATTCATGCTTTCCGTACTTCCCATCGAAATTTTAATAAACTTGCAAAGAATATAAGAAAATTAAATTCAAAAATAATATCCATAAATTGAAAAAATTTACGCTCTTACTATGGGTCATCCCAGTATTTGAATGTTTTTGTTACATTTTTCAATATCTTATTTTGTGGTTGCACCGGGCACCCCTACCATTTACACAATAATATACCACTGTGAAGAACAAATAGATTTTTTGCTTTATACCGGGTATTCTTTGCTATTAATAACACTTTAATTAGTATTTTTCAAACGTATAACATGCTAATTTCACCGGAAAATGTTCTTTAAGGGAAGGAATATACACATTGTCTCAATAATTTCCTAAAAGCCCTCGTACTTGAGAACTTCTTTCAATTTGACCTTTCTTCGACATTGACCCCATTTTTCTTAAATTTGTGTAAAACTACATACGCTAGTACATATTATTCAACTGAATCAACATTTTATAACCCTTGAACTTTCTTTTCCTGACTGAGCTTGACGTCATTTTTCTCGTGCCAAACTTTATATACTGATACATACAGACTTCAAAATGTTTAGCTCACCTGAGTTGAAAGTTCAAGTGAGCTTTATTGATCACATTTTGTCCGTCTCAGGATATATAATATATGGATATAACGAATTACGGATGTGGCGAAGTAATTTCGTAGGTCCCTGCGATTTTGTTATAGTCGAGTTTTACTGTAATTCTTTATATTTATTTTACATTTATACTCTGTATAAAATATTAGAGTTTGATATTTTGAATTGAATATTAATACATTCAGTACTTTGTGTAGAGGTGCAGGCTGTCCCAAAGGTGAAAACAAGAAAGATTGGCGTAAGCTGTAATCTACTTCCAGCTCCTCCGCTAAGTCCTCAACCTATAGAAGATCCTGTCAACAAGTCATTTGCCTCAGAGGAGAATGATTGTGAGCAGGATGAATTTAAAGAAAACGACCGAGTCTGATGAAACTGTGGAGAGTGACCTTGGGGAATCCTGATTTTTTTTTTTTAGTCTTTGATGATTTATATGTCACATAAATGGGAAATCACAACACTTTCATAACTATTAATTTTTCCTTGAAAAAGTAAAGATAATACTATAATCATATGGATTCTACATTTCCATCATGCTAGACTGCAGATTTTGTCTCTACCACCGGACTTTGAGTAGCCAGCCCCTAATTGGTAGCATTCCAGCGGGTTATTTCGAAATTTCCTTGTGTATTTTTGTTTTTAGGATCTCTTCCAAGCAAAGCAGTCAGAATGTTTAAGTTCTTGAACATGGCTTCCATCTCCTACGGGACCTTTATGTATAATCAACAGTGCTACCTCCATCCAGCAGTGATCGAAGTATAGAGAGACCAGCAAGTCTCTTATGTACAACAAGCACGGGCGTCGGGACGGCATTTACATTTAGGTGGAGATGGAACGGCATGTACACTGGCCATTGTGCTAAATTTGGTAGCTAGACGCTAATTTTTAATGGACCTCGAAGAGAATGTGGTGGTTGATCTGCAACTCATAAAGGTAAATACAATTATAGGTGATAAACGGTTATTTAAATTAAGGAATAACTATTTTCTAATTTGGTATTTGCTACCGTTAATGCTGATTTAACGGTCGCAAACTGAGTTTTACCGGCGACGCGTAAGCGGAGCCGGTAAAACGGATGTTTGCTACCGTTAAATCAGCATTAACGGTCGCAAATACCAAATTAGAAGTTTAGTTATTCCCATTCTAATGCAATCCATGCATTTTGTTTGTTGTTTACGTCTTATTTTGTTTAATTTTGTTACATGAAATACGTCACGGAGCAATGTATTTTTGCGTCTCTCTATTATGACGTCAGAATGAAAAAGCTTTCACCCTCTTTAATGCTCGTTTTACTGCTTCAAACATCAGTGCATTAGCCAATCAAAGAGTGTTTTACAAAACAATTGCATTAGAATTGTTTTTTTGATTATATAAAAACTTAATCTTTTTCTGTGTTGTAAATTAAAATGATATTAGAACTGCAATTTATTTTTTAATCCATTTCAGAGTAACGAAGTATATGGGAGTTGCCATATGTAGAAAGAGGGTTTAATCCGAGGAGATCGTCACATGGAACAAATGGGTCTAGCAAGATAGTGACTTACAGACATCTTCAGGTTGCGAAGTGGATGCGTAAGAACCTGCAAGATACGACGCATAGCATCGATGTGTTGAATGTAGCAAAAGGTTTCCCTACTTTAATAAATCGTTACTTTTTCAATTGATGGGGGAAAATATTGCACATTAATCATGATATATGTAAAAGCATCACTAAATGGTAACTTAATTAGTTAGGCTGAACATATAAGTTATATTTTAAATTTTCGGATTTAAGAAGAAGCTGTTGGTCATCAGCAAAGAAAAGGATTGCAAGAACCTAAGAGAGTGGATAAAAAGTCTGGTAAATTATTTGTATTCGGTACCGTCCTCAGCACTTGATGACAAAGACAGTGGACTCAAATGAGAAAAATGGACCAGGCCAGTAATATGAATCTTGGAACCTTGGCCCACCTAAGAGACGGAAGAGAGTTGAGGCCAGGTACATGTAAGATCCTTTTATTACAATCACCCAAGCTCTATAAGGGCTATTATTTATTGGAATGGATCAAATCATATTTAGGAGTGGGGGATGACTTAGTGCAACGTGTTTGAAATGTAGAAAAAAATAATACAGATTTTATTTTTTTTCAGATTTAAATATCATAATTTTTAAAATTGAAACGTGTCTGTATCTTTCAGGAACCAAAGTGATGGAGAAGTTAGAAACCATTGCGGGCAGATGAAAGAGGACATCCCCATGCTCTCGTCATCATTTCGAACTTCAAATGTAGAGGCATTCCATTCGGTCATAAACCAGTTTAAAAAAATGTTTAAATTCTCCTACTTTGGAATGCAAAGTCGGTATGTTGTCTTGCTCATTAAACAATACTTTATACCATTTATATTTCTTATTCTCAGTCATTTTAAAGAGAAATTCACATACAGGAAAAAGTATGATTTACAAATAAATTATAAATAAAATGTTTTCAATTATAGCTTTGCCTTAGCAGCACTTCGCTACAGCGACAATTCCAATAAGGATCAGGTATCCACATTAGAGGGGGATCTTCAATACAGCATTGTATTTCCAAAGCAATAAAAGAGAGACTACATTGTGAAGAAGGTGAAGACGAAGGGTACTTATGGTTAATTTATTTTATATCTTCATTGTTATATCACAGATAAATATATACATAGAGATAAAAGTAGCATGTACAAGTTTAACATATGGTCATTAAGATTTCTTTTTCAGAGTATGTCGAATTTCTTACAAACGCTGCAATAACAAGGGCCATCAACATGAAGATGCCACAATTTGGGGATCCTGGAGTTTCGCCACCGCCACTGTGTGACCAGTATTTACACCCTGAGAAAGACGATTCGGTGAGTCATCTGCTGACAAGGTTCCGGAGGAATTAGGCCATGCGGAATCCTTGGTATTCACCATATTCTGGACTGCACAAGGAGGAAGCGTAACACGCACGTTTCTCCCAAACCATATCCAGCACCATCTAGCCAGTTCCCAGTAAAGCACCCGCCTGTAAAATACGAGGATTAAATCATTTTTGATGAAAAAAGTCCACTACTCCTTCCATTATATTTTTATAATATCTTAGTATGAAAGGACATATGTACGTAAAAGATACCTTTGTTGACTTTTACTGTTTTGTTTACGTATTTTAAGTTAACGTTTTTAAATATCCTGTTTTGATTACTTTTTATTTAGACTTTAAACTATTGTTATCTTGTCGGTTTTATTTATGAATTGTCAGTTATTTCATTTTGCTGTCATTTTTTTTTAATATGATTTCTATTGTTGTTGTGTAGTTTGTTTCGTTGTTTAATCTACATTTTTTAGTTTAATCTCATTCTTTGTTTAATATATGTCATGTTATTCAATGTCAAATTCTTGCCCTTTGGCTGTAGATCAAGATAGATTATTCTAACATTGTTGTTGACTTTTAACTTATGTACATCTTGTAGGGGGGTGTTAAAAAGTTCAGTTAATTTCACATTTTTGTTTTTTGTTTTTTCTTATTGCTTTGTTTTTGCATTACTATCTAGTTGTGAATTTTGAACCTTTCGTTTGAGTTTTAATGGGACTTGTTTGATATGCATGTATATACAAATCAGTTTTTGATCTTTGAAATCTACAATTCATGCAGGCATGATATACATCTATATATAAAGTTATTACTATTAATGACATGGAATATTGTTTATATATTTTAATGTTGTCTCAATCATTAAAGATTCTTAAACTGGTGAAACCTGATTTCAGTTTTTTGTCTTCATTTTTAAAATATATTTTTTTGTTCTGAACATTATACTAATTATAATCTGCATTTAAAAGGCAATTATATATGTACAAACTTGTTAATTTCGGGGAGTTCTTCATACTGTTGTCGATATACATACAATGTAGTATGCAGTACGTAAAACTGATAGATGGAGAGAGACCAGTTAGAAACCATTATGTTCTTTGATGCATGGCTTGTTGGATCCTCCTCAGGTTCCGTCATTCCCTGGCATTCTCTGCAATAGTAGTCATATGTGGACAGCGATCAAAGTTGCACCTAAAAATATTTTACTTTTAATGTAAGTGTAATAGGAGAGTATAGATGTTGCAATTTTGAAATGATAAATTACTTGCGGTTTGAATATGCTTATCAAATTTAATTCAACCATGAGCTTTTTTTAAGGGGGTGGGGGTGGGGGGGATACCATACTTGTAACAACTGACAATTGATAATTGGTACAATAAATTATTTGTTTCAAATTCCATAAACATTTTCTTTTAATTCTGAATGACAAATTGCGTTACAAATTTCAAATTGACTACAAGAAAAAAATATTCCTATTTAAGTTTTTGTAAAACATACCTATGGACTGGTCATTGGTGTACAATTGGAATTTGTGATTTTTAAAAGTATGAAATAAGTTAATATTCAAATTGAAAAGTTTAATAGTTAGTTACTTAAAATCTATACTAGGATAAATAGAGTTTTTCAGGTCCCCTATTTAGATCTAGAGATATAAAAGCTTGACTGATGTAGGGAGTTATGTAAAATCAAACCCTACATCTAGTTTCAATGAATAAATACAGTCATCGTAAAGAGCTGTGGAAAACTTTTTCAGATAGCCAGTCATTCGGACTGGCAAGAAGACAAAATATACTCGTCTGAAGTGATTTTTTCCGGTCCGAATTAGTATGTTGCAAAAGAAGGATATGTTTTGGAGGTTCATGTTTGCTCTGCTCCAATTATTTACTGCTAAATGAACTTGAACGGACTTGGAACTTCAATTCTCTTCGTTATTTTATATATTTCAGTGCTTAATTTTCATGAATAACAATTAATGAATAAAATGTACATGTATAATGCAGAAATAGTTTTTAAATGAATAATCTACAAAAATTGATATTTTTCAAAATTTAATGAAATAATGACAACTTACCTTTGTAATTATAAAAAAAATATCACGAAATGTCTGTCCATTCTTCCTGTTATGCTTGAAGTCCCATTAGGCATATACTATTACAACATAACAAAAAAGTCCAATCTAGCGAAATTCAGAGACGAATTTGAAAGGCATAGCAAGCTTTTCAGCAGATTTTGTTGTGATTGAATGTAAATCAATCTATAGAATCTCTGTTTATAGCTATAACAATTTTATAACTGACAATATATTGAAACAGAAGGTCCTAAATTAATAAAAAGGGTTGTTTCATTATTATGTTTGGTTTCAAATAAGTGATATTTTACTTTATGATAATACCATTAATTGAAAATTAATTGATGATGCGATTGCTAAGTTTTCTGGTCAGACTTTGAACTGGCTCATTTTTCAGGTTTATGATATATATATTTTTTCAAATGATCATTTCTTTCTGCCTTGCTTTCAATGGCAATCGTCCCACCTGTTTTTTTTTAATGTTCGTGTCTGCTCTTCGCCCTTTAAAGGATCCCAAACTTATACTTTTATTCGGGACTTGATGACTGCGATGATATACTTTGATCACAATATTTTACATTGACAAAATGATACATGTAGAGGTATGAAATCTTTTTTAAAGTCCTTTCAGGAAGAGAAGATTCAAACTGTTCAAATCTTGTTCCTCGGGAATAGAGTAAGGTTTCAATATGGAATTAAAATTTTACCTTGAAATACATTCTCAAGAATCTGTGTGCAAATCTTCCTCTCAAGAACCACTGGGTAAGGTAAAGATCAAACTGATGTGAAAATATTTAGAGATAGTTTAGATAATATATTGATTGAACCATGACACATAGATGTTAGTTGAGCAAATAATAGGGCATTGAAGTATCATAATGGGAAAAAAATGATGAAGGGCAGTGCAATAATAATTTAGGCGAGTGTTTGACCTGTGGGACTCATTTCGTTTTGTTTAAGAAAAACAATGATCCCAATGTATGAATGTTTTCTGCTATACTAAAAGAAAAACTATGAAGCACTATCTAAACTTCTGGCGGATCATACAAAATTTCTAAGTGGAAGTTTTTCATTGCCATAGAAAAAAAGTACCTTTGCTGATTGGCCAACAAGCAAAAATCCAAGTAAAACGAAACTGAAGGAAAGGAAGTAAAATTCCATACCCTGTACTTGGACGTCGAGGAAGACGAAAAAACGATCAGATGTACCAGACTGGAACAAATGGGAGCAAGTATTTTGCATTATGATTAATTCTAGTCATAATTGTCAAATCGTAGTCATTGTCTTTTTTAAACGGTATAATAAACAGAAATTCTGATGTTATAAAATTTGAATTCATTTTTTGCAATTGTTGCTAAGTAAACTCGTTTATTTATTAAAATTATTATTTTTGCATAATCTATTTTGCTCCTTCAGAATGCTTCACATACATGGCTTTCAGTATTCATATTATAAACTTTCGTTTCGAAATATGCTGTGAATTATAAGTAAAAGTACTTTTAATAAAATGACATTTAAGTACTTGAAAATTTACATAATGAACTACTTATATATTTAAATCATTGAAACAGTGCAATATGTGTTTTATGAGATAGACAATGTACTGAATAAGCACTACACTAATTACACAAACTACAAATAAATCAAATAATAATAAACAGTGTTGAAGCACATTTCATTGTGCTTTTAAACAATACAAATCAGAAGAAGAGCAAACAAATTCTTGAAAAAAAAACACATCAGATTTGGGAAAAGATATCAAAGATGAGTAAGCATTCTATGCCTAACGGTAATCCCCATATTATGCTACTTGTCATGAAAGAAAACAAAACCACTGTAGACAATGTATGTGTTTATGATCTGTATGAAAACGTCAGTCTGCATTTGACTTATTGATAGATTGTATTTACTGACAAAGTATTTGTATCGACCATAAACTTGGAAAATGACAACTTTAAATAAGAAGAGAAATAAACGCATCATGCATGTGATAATGGAATCTTAGTATATTAGTAAGGGAAGGTGACGATTGAAAATGTTTAAGTCATCGCACTTCTTTAAAAGCTTGTTGTTAGGTTACCATAAACATCTTTTCAAGAAGAGCATCCAAATATGAACAAATACGGAAGCCCATTTAGGACCTATCAAAAATATTTTTGAATTCGTTATAACGATTTTTAGAATTCGTTTTATGCCAACCAAGTATTAATGAATTATATCCAGCCAGAGTCCGAGCTTGATTTGCGAAAATTAGACACAATACCCATATTGTGTGAAAAGGTCATTTATTCACAAAAAGTACATATCTCATACTATTGAATATTATATAATAGGCATATACAAAAATACATCATATGATATGATTGAATAAATGACATAGATTCGCAAAGGTGGGGATAAATATGTTGCCACCTAAAATCAAAGCATCTAGAGATTCTGACAGAAAATGTGGGAGGTAAGTGGGCGGGATTTAAAATCGTCCTTGCAGTGCGCAGCCCAATCAAGGAATGCCGCAAACGATTCAGACCCCTGGAAAATCCCGGGGCGACACATATTCAAAGACCAATTAAAAGCGCGCACTCCGAGGTATGCAAAATGATGCAGAGTTAACTGCGGCTAACAGCGAAAATTTATCGCACTGAGTCTTGTTTCATATCCGGTAATAGATTACGCGTAAACTCTAGATGCTTGAGTTGAATAACAATATGACAAATACAAAATAAAATACTTATATCTAAACTTGTTGTCATAAACTATTTTATTTTCCCATAAAATTAATTTTATGCCAACCAAGTATTAATGAATTATATCCAGCCAGAGTCCGAGCTTGATTTGCGAAAATTAGACACAATACCCATATTGTGTGAAAAGGTCATTTATTCACAAAAAGTACATATCTCATACTATTGAATATTATATAATAGGCATATACAAAAATACATCATATGATATGATTGAAAAAATGACATAGATTCGCAAAGGTGGGGATAAATATGTTGCCACCCATCACCTCTGAAAGAGGGGATCCCCCACCCGAGGACTCTGGCAGATATGACAAGTCAGAAACGGATATATTAAAAAAAAAATTAAAATAAAATAATCTAGCTAAAAGGAAAATTATACACACATATTGATATGCAGAATAATATATAAGCGCTAATACCTTGCTAAACAAATTAAAACATTATCTTCATTAAACGTTACAGCTCAAAATGCATAAATGAAGATAAATCAGAGACAACCCTTGAAACATATCAATAAAATTAGTTAGATGCAATCTTTAATGCTATTGAAAAGGTACACACATCAATAATTATATGTAATTTAATGACGGCAGGCAATGCTGTCCCAAGTTTCAAAGTTCAGCGTATCTCCAAATGTTCAAAATTGCTGATGCAAACCGATACCGACCAATTAAGAGTACATAAATGTCTAAAACTTCGCTGCTGTCAGGCAATGCTGGCCCAGTCTCACATATAGTTAGTTATGTTAGTGTAAGAAAGTAATTACTGGCAGGCAGTGCTAACCCTGCTTTAAAACAGAAACATATTAAGTACGCAATGTCAAAACTAGCAGGCAGTGCTGACCCAGTAAACAATTTGTGGTCACAGGTGGCAGGCAATACTGACCCATATACCAGGGAAATTAAAGATTGACTTAGCACTTCAAAAGTTATGCATACGAATGTACTTTAGAAATGCATCTGATTTCCATCTTCCCATATTCTGGATGACACTTAACGGAACTCCCCTTGCTTCGGCAGACGTGGCTGCTCCTATACGAAAACTATGACCTTTGTAAAATCTATTATCCAGACCTATAAATGAAATAGCTGATCCGAGAACTGAGTTAAAGAAAGAACGAAAATAGGAGTTCCACATTTAAATTGAAACAAGGGACCTTTAGTGTGATTGAATGCCTTCACGTATTTGTAAAGTGCATAGACTGGGCAAGCCTGATTATTACACTGCCTTGGGATAAAAATAGTTTTAGTGTGTAGGTCACTATGTTTATAGTGAACAAGAATTATCGACATTCCCAATAATGATGCATTATCCCATTCAAAAGATAGATTTTCAAATTGTAAAACGGCCGAGGACTCCGATGACGACTTGACCGTAATCTCACCCACTCTAAAAAATGCGTAAAAGGCTAACAAAAACATTGCAGTTATCAGCAGTTGATTATCACAATTTGACACGGCATATGGAATTGATGAAATTAATCTTCTTTATATATCTTTTGTTATTGGAAGTCTACAATCCACTGAACCCCTAATATTGTGCGCACCTTTCAAAATCTTTTTTATTAAGAAGTTGTTAGTAGGGTCATTCAGACTGTTGGCTTTGTGTACAAAACTAATCGCAGACATGTGTGTTGGTATTGTGGATGGGCTATAACCCTTCAAAAACAAATAGGCTATATATTGAGTCAACATCACATGGGAAGATGGAAATGCCTGACACTCTTGGAAATAAATGTTGCAAAACTGCACATAATTTTGAACAAATCTGTTATACGATGTAAATGTGGCGGATGACAGTGATGCCCTTAACAGGGATGTAACTAAACTATCAAGAAGTGATCTGGGATATTGGTTGGACAAGGGGCCAACCATGGTGCCAATTTGTGAGCTTTCTGAAAAAGAAAGCGAGAAAGGAGATCACAAATTATGTTATGTTTCCCCTTGATATGTTTAGCTCGGAAGAAGATGTTATATTTCAATGCGGCTAAAACTAAACGCCTCACCAATTTCATGACTATTTTGTTCTTTGATGAAGTTTTATTGATAATATCGACAACGGCGGCATTATCCGTAAAAAATAATATTCTATGGTTCTTTAAATAGTGACCCCACAATTCTAAAGCTGACACTATAGGAAACAGTTCTTTGGCAGTAATATGCCAAGACTCCATGTCATTTGACCACTCGCCAGTTAACCATTTACAGCCAAAAACAGCTGCATAACCTCCATGCACACCTGCAGCATCAGAATATAATTTAATTGTATCTGATGAAACCCATTTATCAAATAAAAAACAGGATTTTCCGTTAAAATTATCAATAAAAGTAGACCAGGCATGCAAGTCTGACCTAGCTTCAGCATTAAGTGTAATGCGGTATGTCGGACAAGAATGTCCGGTTGTAAGGTCGATCAGTCTACGTAGAAAAGCCCTGCCTGGAATAACAACACTACAGGCAAAGTTTAATAACCCAATTAATGACTGGAGCTCTTGTAAAGAAATGCTGCGTTTTTTCTTAAAAGTATGCAAAATGCCAGATATTTTAGCAATTTTTTCCTCTGGTAAACGTGCGACCATTAACATGGAATCAATTTCTATTCCATAAATTGTAATAATTTTCGTTGGTAACTGAGTTTTTTCATTCTTAATCGGTACACCAATATCGTTATATAATTCTAAAAATTGATCTAGCGAGTGTGCACAAACACTAGTATTTTGTTTACCGACGAAGAAGAAGTCATCCAGAAGATGTGATATGCCTAACACCCTAAAGTTCTGTGATAAAGCCCAATGGAGGGCTGATGAGAATTTCTCAAAAAGCTGACATGAAGATGAGCAACCCATAGGTAAACATGTGTCATAGTAATATTTACCTTCCCATACAAAGCCAAGTAAATGATAATCATCTGGGTGATTAGGAAGCAAACGAAAAGCGTCCTCAATATCTGCTTTTGCCATAAGCGAATTAAACCCATGCGATTGAACTAAACCGATAACAGTCTCTATGTTTTCGTAAGAGACAGAGCAGAACTCTCGTGGAATTGAATCATTAACAGACGCTCCTTTAGGAAAGGACAAATCATGAATGACACGATATTTTCCTACTTCTTTTTTAGGAACCAAACCTAAAGGTGAACAAACAAAATTTGGAAAGGGGGGTTGAAATTTTATTTCCTTATTTATTTTTTCCCAGACAATTTCGGGGTTCTCAATAGCACTTTTATGATTTCTACATTTCAAAACTGACTGTATGGAAGGTCCAGCACCAATACGAAATCCAACGGAAAAACCCGAGAGTAAAAAATCTCTGTCAAATTTATTGTAGCCATTAAGATGATACGCTAACCTATCACACTTCACTGGTGTTTTGAGATTTTGGGGAAATTTGTGATTTCTTCGCAGAGGTACATGTGTCTGATGCATGCTTTTTGCCACAGTGTACACACAGGTGTTTGAGTTTACACTCTTTGAAACCGCACTGCCCTGTAGCGCAGAATCTCCAGCAGAAACCTTTAGGGTATTCTGGTCTTTGCTGGATCCTGCCAAGAAAGGGGTTTTTGCCACGCTTTGAATTAGAGAAGAGGTTGTAAAGGCCAGATTTGTTCTGGCTTGTTGCCACCCGCCACAACTCATCATGCATTACTGACCACTCGAGTTTGTGGACTTGACGAAGTTTTCTAAACTCTTCGTCATAAAACCTTGCCGCCTGGAAACCAAAGTCTAATGCCAATTTTCTGATGTTGTTTCCATACTTTATTAGGTCTAAAGCGAGCGATGGGTATTTTGTAATATATAGGGACATGTAAATATCAAATGCATTGTTCCATTGATGGACATTGAACAGTGTCTTTATAGGAGTTGAATGACAGTTTGTTAGAAGTTTAACACCTGACGAAATATCATGTACTTCGTCAGGTCGCTTGACGTGTGGTAACAAGGCGGCAAAGTCTACATATACATCATCGAAAACGGAATTCTTAAGTTTGTCACTTACATGATAAGCTAATGGTAAAGCATTTTTGACAAGAGAAATGTTGCTAAAATTTACAGGTATTGTTGTACTACCTTCGACAGAACTAATAGATGGTAAATTATTGTCACTGGTGGCTGATGGTACAGGTTGGCTGATCGTAGAGCGTGAGGACAGGTTGCCAATTAAAGACAGCAGATCTTGCGGCATAGGTGTAACACTGGGCGGCTGGCTAGTGACAGTTTGTAAGTTTGGATGGTCGATGCCAGGCGTTGTTGAAGGAGCGGACACACACTGGGTTGACGAAAGGGGCTCATTAATAACGTTAACAGTAGGATTTTGAATTTTCTTAAGAAGGGCCTCTGCAATTTCGTCTGCGGAGGGAACATTTACGTGCTTAGAGGGAACCGATGAGTGTTGTTCAGGGACACACGGGTTAGGTGCATTGGGCGGAGTTCCCCTCTTTGAAGAACGCGCCCGTTTAGTATTTGATCAATTTTGGTCTTGCGGGGCCACCTGCACGCGTTTTCTCCCTCTAGGCATGGTCACCTAAGTTAAACAAAGTGTAGACACAATCAAATAAAGTTTTGTTCAATTTTTTAGCACCCATTACCTGTAAATACCTTCAGGGTTAGGCAATATTCAGAAAATAATAAGACCCGAGAACCGTGTGCCACGAGCTTATAGAGGGCTCACGACCCACAATATACAACAGAGTGGGGATGTGAGCAACCGTAAATGCATAATATTTTATGCAACATAATAAAGAACAAAGGCACAAATCAAATGAGCAATTGTTCAACCACACTCACGTGAGAAACCAATGAGATAAACACACACAACTGCTAAGTATTGCAGATAAAATGTGTACACACAACAGCTGTTGTGAAATATAAACAAGCAGCACAAAAGTCTAGGGTCAAATGATTGTCCGAATACCATAAACAACATCATTAATATTACAGTGTAAAATAATATTGTCAGGGTGTTATGCCCTGTTAAGATACATTAAAACTTAAAAACAACCACGTCTATGACAAATACCAATGGCAGATCTAATGCTCTTTGTATATTTCAGCATTCCTAATGGATTCAAATGAACCCCATCACAGAGCATAAGAGATCTGCTGTTTTGCCAAAAACCGCGGTGGTGCCAAAAGGTAATCTTTGGATTGCCTCGGCATAAATGTTCAATATGTTTGTTAACTTGACAAACAATGTTGTTAAAGAGTTTCCCGCAACGGCGAGAAAACCTTCGCAACAATTGACCAATGATAATATGCTTAACGTTGTAAGCTTGAACTATAAATGAGGCGAAAGAAACAATTAATATCGCGCGCTAATTTTGCAGGATCCGAGTCAACTCGAATGTCATTGCCTCCGACCTGCAGAAAAAACACTTGAGATAAAAACTTCTCTAGGATATTCATATAACAAGGTTTTTGCAAACATTTCTGACCCAGTCGGACAGTTCCACCCCAATTCCTTTAAAACTAACAAGAAATTGACCGGCATCGAGAGATAAATTTTTCCACTCTCTGTGAGATATGATAAATTCGTCAAGACGACGAATGAAGGAATGACCAAAAACTAACACCCGACAGGTCATAATGAATGCAAAAATATATTATAAAAGAATTATGGTTCGCATATACCTTTAAAATATCGTCCTTGCAGTGCGCAGCCCAATCAAGGAATGCCGCAAACGATTCAGACCCCTGGAAAATCCCGGGGCGACACATATTCAAAGACTAATTAAAAGCGCGCACTCCGAGGTATGCAAAATGATGCAGAGTTAACTGCGGCTAACAGCGAAAATTTATTGCACTGAGTCTTGTTTCATATCCGGTAATAGATTACGCGTAAACTCTAGATGCTTGAGTTGAATAACAATATGACAAATACAAAATAAAATACTTATATCTAAACTTGTTGTCATAAACTATTTTATTTTCCCATAAAATTAATTATAACGAATTTAATTTGTTATTACAAATTTTTAGAATTCGTTATAACGAATTTAATTTGTTTTAACAGCCTTTTAGAATTCGTTATAACGAATTTAATTTGTTATTACAGCCTTTCAAAATACGTTATAACGAATTTAATTTGTTATTACAGATGAATTCGTTATAACCAGTTCAACGAATTTGGTTATAACGAATTCAACAAATCTGTAATATCAGATTAAATTCGTTATAACGAATTCAACAAATCTGTAATAACAGATTCAATTCGTTATAACGAATTCAACAAATCTGTAATAACAGATTAAATTCGTAATAACGAATTCAATGAATCTGTTATAACAAATTAAATTCGATATTACGAATTTAATAAATCTGTTAAAATAAATCAAATTCGTTATAACGAATTCAATAAATCTGTTATAACAAATTTAATTCGTTATAACGAATTCTAAAAAAATCGTTATAACGAATTCAAAAAAAAATTTTGATAGGTCCTAAATGGGCTTCCGTAAACAAATGTGTCGGACTATGATTTTTTTTTTTAATTTCAAGCTTATAATCTATCGAGTCGACGTATGAATTACAGTAAATGAGTCATCGATATATCTAATATCAAATATTCTTTTCATGTACAAGATTTTGAATAAATTTTTCTTCATATGAATTCAAATGCATATATACAAATAATTTAATTTTAATTGTAACACGCCATTTGTTTGAATGAAAGATTTTATCCATTTAGGATAACATAACTTGCCTACGTCAAAATGAGTTACGTCAAAAAACGTATTACTTCGCTTGACGTTACTTTTAAAATTAAATCATTGTGAAGCCTTATTATGGGGAGAAAAATATCTCATTGTCTGCATTGAAATTAAATTATAAGGAATGAAGCTTATTTCAACTTATTTTATACGATATAACAAAACTTGGGACAGTTAACGCTTTTTTATAAACCGGTTTATGAAGCGTAAACTGCCCCAAGTTATGTTATATCGTATAATATAAGTTGAAATAAGCTTCATTCCTTAAATATCATATAAAAATGAACAAAGTCTTCATTATCCACATAAATATACTACATTACATGTTATAGTTCTTTTTTCTACTAAACAGAAACAAGCCTTGTTAACTTAATGACAGTAAAAAATAATAAATAAACTAATCAAAGGTTATATTAAGATGCATGTGAAATCCATATGGTTATTTAAAATCACAAAAATGCATATGATACTTAATGATGCTTAAGATACTTAAAATCATTTTTACACAAAGTATTCACACAAGTTCATTTACAATCAGTAAAAAAAAATAAAAAAAGAAAGGTCTATATGTTTAAATGAAAACAGTACAATTCAAGATTTTTTAACATCGAAAAATTCATCATTTTATGACTCAAAATGTATTAATATATACACAGGACATATTTATAACGTAAGGTTTATGTACATTGTTGGTGAACAGAAAACACGTTAAGCTCAGATTAACTCTTTCTTATCCATCAATATTATAAAAATGCAAAAGAGATTCGCAAAACATTTATGCATAATGAAACAAACATTAATTTAGTTTCTAAAATTATAAAGCCTGTATTTACATGCAATTTTTAAATTTGATGCACTGTAAAGCGAGAAGAATCCACTTATAACATCGTTGAAGAAAACACGGAAGTTATTGAGACTCAAGAAATAGAATATTGAAGAAATACATAAACTTTAAAATGTAGACAAACTCCGAAGTGTTTCCTGCAATTGTGAAAGATTTCCGTTTTATAACTTGAAAACATTTATTTGACGTTTGCCTGATCCTTATACAATGTGTAGGTCTCGCGTCGAATCTGACCAGTCATCAGGGGATGTTGGCTCCTCCTGGATCCCACCTCTGAAATATTGTATATCTTTTCTATCAACCTTAAGAGAAAGTTATTCTAATAACTCCAATTTTATTAGTCAAATTAACTAAAATTTAACTCTCAGTGTTTATGTGTAAATCAGCTTAATGATTAAGATCAAATCAATACGAAATAAAAGCTGATTCTTCAAAGTCATTTGTTCACTTTATGCATAAAATAACCCTGTAGATATGCCAATCGATTGAATTTTACTTGATGTTCCATTTTGATTATCAAGTAAAAATAGATACTTACTGCTTTAAATTCCTATTGAAATTTTTCCTAAAAGTCCACGTCTTTGAGAACTGGCTTTATGAAATTGCAATGTTATTTGATGTTACAGAATTGTCTCTCATCATGTTTAAGCTGTTGTGAAATAAAGGTATTTTTTTCTTATTTTACAGTTTCAAGTATTTTACTTTCTTTATATTTGAATATATATCATGTTATCGAAAACTTAAATCACTCGATTTTCATTTTCAAGTACACATACTTAAAGAATGGTATATCCTTGACTTATTTAAATGTCATGGGATTTAAAAATTAAAGAAAAATTCATTTATTTCAATTTTGCATATAAGAATTAACTTTAGTATACTCAAAATTTAGTTTTTTTTCCGCGCAGCATTTAGCATCATTTTCCTTATTCTACTGCAAATTAATCCATTTTAAATTTCACGCTTAAGAAAAAAAAAAACTTGGCATTCAAATCTAATAACTAATTAATATTACTTTTAAAAAGGCAATCCTACGTATAAATAAAAGACACAATTTTTAAATTATCAAGAACTTTATTTAGGAGAAGGATGCTAACACAACTGGAGAAGAACCAACGGAATCATCCCGCCTTCTTCAGGAAGAGGAAGAAAGTGATGAACAAAGCAGACGTGTAAATGCAAAAATGTAGCTTAAAAATCAATACTTACGGCAGCAGTGCTCCCCCGTGCCACAGCCCAAATGTCTCTTTTCAAAGTTTGTTTCGATAAGTTTTCTTCATTTACGTATTATTTAAAAAAAAGGTACATATAGCCCGAAGGAATAATAAAATACGTGAACATAATTTTTTTTGCAAATGGCATTGCTTCATGTTTTCTGATATAACGAAAATTATTTAATAGTTAAATTTTACAAGACTAGATCCGTAATATTGAAAATAGTTTAAAATTTGTAGCTTTTTCAAAACTTCCTACGCATAATACAGTATCGTTACTTGTACTAGGATTAATCCTACCTCTACCTATTTTTTATTTGAATGCCTGTGTATCATTTTAAGGTCTTTTCTATCGATAGCTCTGCAACAACAGCTGTAAGGATAATGCATAGGACAAGTCCACCAAAAACCAATCCAACTATCACACTGTCAATATTACTCACTGAAATTTAAATCAAAAACTTCATAACCATATTTGATTGGAAAATGTTTAGAAAAAAGTTTTTATGCACGGCCGTAGAAAACCCGCGGAAGGGGTGGTTGGGTGTTGTTCCTAAATAATTTTGCCAATATACAGTAGAAAACAGACATTATGTGTTCGTTTCCCCATAAATAAACGTATGATGACATTTTTTGCATTTAAATGAGTTTTGTAGTTGATAGTTACCCCGACTGAAAATATATGGTCGTGCCCCGCCACCTTCCTCAACCAAGACTGACATTGTTTCCTAGGGCCTGATATGACACAAAATACTAAATAATTATTTATTCCTTATGCAGTAATCACGAAACCTTTCTAGATTTAAATAGATAATTTGAGCAAACAAAGTCCTCTAAAAACACCAAGTTGGGATCAAGTACCATTGAGGAGTAAGTATCCCGTATCGATGGATCACAATTGTTATTCGCAATATGTCGTGACGAGGTAAATTGAATGATCAGTACACAACTGTACGAATAGTAAAATATTAAAATAAAATTATTTTTTGTCATTGATATCCAAAAACACCCTAAAGTAATGAAGGATAATTATGTAAATGTATTTTTAGAAACATACACGGAAAACATTCCCTGTCATTTGAGAGGTGGGGGGGGGGGTGTTATCCTGGTCTACTGACACAGGTTACGTTTTTACAAGCGGACCCGAAAACAGCAGATCTTCCAGACATTTTGGTATAACATTCTTTTTTGTGAACCAGAGTTGAATTGAAATATAATAAGTTACCTGATTCGAAACGTTTTCGTGAATCCTCTAAAATGAATCTACAGACCTTTTTACCTATTGCAAAAATTAAGGATCTGTTTAGGCAGTCTTTACTGAAAAGAAAATGATATCAATAGCAACATTATTATGTTAAATATCTTTTAACAAGTATGGTTACTTCAATTCATAGGTCGGCTTGATATATCCCAGTGAATTCGCAATGAAATATACAACTGGTTGTAATACTGTGGATGATTATAAAATTGATAAGTTTTACAAAATTAAGGTATCAAAAACTACATCTGCTTTATTGGTGAGGTTGTATTTTTAATCATATAACGAAAGGTTTTTGGGTTTTTGCTTTCATTTTTGTTTACGTACCTGTCAATGTTGTATGTCGAACAACCACAAAGTACCCTCATGTAGATTTTCCGCAACTTCCATGGAATTCCAAAGCATATTCCATGGAATTCCATGGAATTTTTGTTCCGCAGAATTCTTAGGAATTCTCCGGAGTATTGGGACGGAACTTTTTTCGGAATGATTTGGAATTTTTAATCTAGGCTGGAAAACAGCGGAACAATACCAGAATGGAAATTTGCGGAGGAAATTCATGGAATTCCAGGATATTTGTAAATCTAAGGAATTCCATGGAAATCCATGGAATTCCAAATACATGTACAATGAAAATTGAAATAACTAGTGCCAAATAATTACAAAAAAACTTGACAACATCACAATTTTTCATAGATCAAATCTATATTTTCAAAATAAAAAAATTCATTGTTTCTTTTACAATGGTTTTTCAGACAAATAGTGCATATATACTCTCAGATGTACAATATAAGCACACTTTTTAAATGTATTCTCACTGAAAGTATTTTACATCAAAGGTTATTTACAAAAATATACAGAGAAGAATATGATTACTGGAGAATCACCTTAGTTAAATTAATGATAATCATGTTAAGATATACAGGTATTTAGTAAACTCCAGTCTGCATTTTCTAAAATAAGAAGTTAGTTTTATTAAATGACATTGGACATGGAATTGGAGAGGTCATTGAAACCTCAACAGAGTATACATTTACAATGAACTGCCAGTGGCTTATGTACTGGTACAAAGTTAATGACTAGAGTGACAAACACATGTATTAAATGCAAAAAATATGTACTACACAACTATATTGAAACAAAGATCCCATAAAATCAACAGATGCTAAAGTATTTTTCCCCAACGTACGTGCCAAAGATCCCAATTAATAAAGATCCAAAACTTCTGACGTGTTTGCTAGAGAATCACTTCCTCACCGATATCCCATGAAATTAGTAAATGATTTTATTATACCTCATTATAAATATTCTACACAACGCGTTGTCTGATTGGTTCTAAGTTGTCACGTGATCGGGCCGTAAAACTTCATATTTCCCGTCGTCGGCACGCTTTTCATCATATTCCACCTCTTCGGAACACCTAGTGAATTTTCCCGCAATATAGTTCTCGTTCGTCGAACGAAAACTCCCGAGAGTAGTAGACGTCACTGACAATAGCCTGGTTTACGTCACAAAACTTTGCGTTAACAATGAAAGTGAATTTGAGAGCGGTGCCGAATTTGAAAGTTTATGTTTATTTCAAAGGTTTTGCTTGTTTCGGTATAATAAACAATTCATTGCATGAATGTTCGGGAAACATGAAGACTTATTCAGCCAAGAAATATCATATTCCCCTCGGGCGAAGCCCTCGGGGAATATGATTTTTCTTGGCTGAATAACAACTGAATAAGTCTTCATATTTCCCTCACTATCATTCAATAAATGTATAATATTATACGGTTATAGATAATTGGTGTCACGAATGCATTCACTTTCAGTACGAAGGCTCAGAAAGTTGGATAATGATCATTCCAGGTCCCACAGACACTTCAAACTCTCCTTGTACAATTTCTGAAAGAAGAGATAACCATTAAGATGCATCATTATTGATATCCATAGAAATATATGACAAATAATAAACTAAAGCTATACAAAACAATTGGTTCTTTCCACCCGGCAAATCAGTCTGCGGTAGAATATGAATTTACTACCTTGCAATTTTTTGTTCAAATTAGGATTAATTGATTACAGTACATAAAAATCTACATAAATTATACAGTCATATTATAATTACTAAATTCAAAATTGCTTAATTCTATATTTGAAAAACTATTTAAAATATCAATGAATATATAGATACAATATTTTTTTAGTCATAAATAACATTTTATTATTTATTTAGTCGTTATCAAACTTACAATTAAATGTCGTTTGTTTTATATATCTTTAAAAAAGTTAGTAGCAGATAATTAAGATTTTCAACTTTTAGTACAATGAAATGAATACTATTACATATATTATATCTGTAAAATATCTTCCAGAGTGTAAAATATCATTGATACGTGTATATTTGCTATTAAGATATTACATTTCATCATTTTTCAGAAAAAAAACGTCAACAATTTCTAATTAGAATATTGAAGGTCATAGTTCATGCTACTTTCACTTTCTGATTTATTTTTAGAACTCTATAAGACAAGACACTTATTTTAGATTTTAACAGATACCTTGGACATTCTTTAGGTATATTTCAGCTTTTGACCCTAATTATGACTGTTAATTGATTAAAGTAATTACCTAATCACCTATTTGGCACCTGTACTGTGTATAGGTACCGTAATGCGAGTTCATTACGTAATCGTCTATGGCAGGAGGTGTGAACTGTTGATTAGCCTTAGGTAATTTGCCTTGGAACACACTAATTATTTTAATGAGTTAAAAGGACAGTAAGAATGATATTGGTCACTCACAAGGGACACAGGGGCGCTTGAAAGGGGCAAAGGGGCGCACTGGATTGAGGGCGGGGCGCAGCGCCCCTCCATTTCTCCCTAGCTGGAACACTGAATTCTGATAAATAAGTAATGGTTATAAGCCGAAAACTGTCCATTTTGTCAGATATTAGACGACCCGAGGCGCGTTAGCGCCGAGGAGAGTCTAATATCTGACATAATGGTCAGTTTGAGGCTTATAACTTACTTAAAACATTTCATCACTGTCGAACACTCCCATTGTTAACTTATTGGACAGTCGCAGGTAAAGTCTCGTTCTGCTTGGATGATTCATACGCTTCAATACCCCTATCTGGCACTGTCCAATTAGTTGGCCTATTGTGTGTTGGTTTTTTGTTTGTCGTACAAAAAGTAAACGTTGTAGGGAATTTGTCTATGTTGTACACAATATAAAAACATAATAATTCAATCACTCTGGCCTTGAAATGTCGCATTGCGACAAACACCAGCCCCTTTGCTCATGCGCAGATGGTGAACTAAATTCTGTAATTCTTCAATTGTCCAAAATTTCATTCATTTTTGCCCTGTCAATTAGTAAGGATGGATACACAGAATTCGTTTCGTGAACCAAATCGAAGTGATTCCGACAATATTCTTGACGAAATATTGAACGGCGAGAAGGAAAACAATGATAAAAATGGCAATTTTGATTTGAATTTTAAAACTGTTAAGGTATCCAATTATTCGAATATATCGGATTTTGACGACTCGGACGCAATTCTCGTAGAGGCCTCACAGAATGCCGAAATAAAAAAAGCGGAGTTTAAGGAACAGAAAACAGCAAGATTTTTGGCCCCACTTTCAGAATCACAGCTGAAAAATCTCAAGGAAAGCGCAATACCTGTGAACACAAGAAATAAAGCTAAATGGGCCGTGCGTCTATTCGAGTCTTGGCAGAAGGAAAGATCTATAGAGAAACCACTGTTACAAATGACAAATAAAGAACTAAATAACCAGCTTACTTCATTTATCACAGAGCTGAAAACATTGAAAGGCACTGATTACAAACCAAATTCTCTCTATGAAATAATTGTGGCAATACAACACCATCTACGTTCTAATGGAAAATTCATTTCTCTCTTAGATGACAGTGAATTTTCCGATCTTCGTGCAATTCTTGACGCGAAAATGAAGGAACTGTCTAAACTTGGTTTGGGAATTAACAAAAAACAGGCACTTGTTATCACCGAGGAACAGGAAAATATTATTTGGGAGAAGGAAATTCTTGGTTCTCAAAGTCCACAGCAACTTCTTGATACAATGGTTTATTTGATTGGACTTAATTTTCCATTCAGAGCTGGACAAGAACATCGCAATTTGCGTGTTGGAGAAAACTCACAACTGTTTTTGAAAACGTCTGCTGTTGACGGAAGACGATATCTGTAGTATAGAGAGGACATATCCAAATGTGCAACTAGAGGACTAAATAGTCGCAAAACGGTCCCAAAAGTAGTGAACGCATATGAAAATCCGGAATGTCCAGAGAGATGCATTGTATCCCTGTACGAAAAGTTTATTAACCTCAGGTAAATATCAACGTTTTACTACATTATTCTGTATAACTAGAATGAAGCAAATATCATAAACTTCAATTTGTATCCGCACTGTATACATTATAATGAATTCAAGATATTTTTTTACAGACCCAAGGACGGGAAGTCATCCGCCTTTTATTTGCGTCCGTCTAAATTGTTCACAACAGACAGATGGTATGACGACGCACCTGTCGGTATCCACCCACTTCAACAAACCGTTGCCAAGTTGTGTAGGATTGCAGGATTTCAAGGCTTTTTCTCCAACCATTCTCTGCGCGCGACAGCAGCGATACGTCTTTATTCAGCAGGCGTAGACGAACAGCTGATAACTGAGAAAACGGGCCACAAATCACTTTCGGTACGAAATTACAAGCGAACCTCTGAGGGCCAAGAAAGGCGTGTAAGTGATATCGTACAAGGGAGAAAACCAGGAACATCGAGCCCACCTACCAAAAAAGCCAAAGATGTGGATTCTTCAAAAGTGTCATGTCAGTGTCCGTGTCCAACAATTTCTGTGAATGTTCAGAAGGATGCGAATGTTACAATTAATGTGAAGTTTAATTCTGAAAGCTCGTAAATAATTCTCAGGTGATTTTCGGTGTTAATTTTCCAGGATTAAAATTAAATTTGTTTACAAGCCTTGTTTCTTTGCTTCTTTTTTGCAGTTTACCTGTGACTGTCCAATAAGTTACAACTTATTGGACACCTACAGGTAACTTATTGGACGGTGTGCAGAACAATAAGAAATTTATTGTACCGGGTTTAACAAAAGATGACGTCACAGAAATGTTTTAAAAAATATGATAAGTTTAAAGATGACAGACAACATCTGCCACTGATCAAAAAACTCACTTAGGCCTTAAAATTGTTCAGGTGAGCAGATACTGAAAAAGATAATTTCAATTCATGTGATTTTATTGATTTAGAAAATAATTAAGAAATCTGACCTGTTGGGGTTTTTTTTCATACAGCTCTTGTCCTTGTGAGCATCCGGATTCCTGTAAAATGCATGTATACTTCATAGTAGATGATTGCAGTTTGATATAAAATAATTATGCATGCCTGTGCAGTTAGCATGTTTAGATTACCTGTCAGAATTCATTGTTTTAAATTATTAGAATAAGGAATTTAAGCGTGTTAAGAATATAAACCTTTAAATTTTGTTTACATGGCAAACTTGCAATATTTTTTTAATCTTATGCTAATAGACATTGATTGATAAAATCAGAGTTAGTTTACTTGGTTTCAATGATAATTTGAGCTAGTTCTCACCATATTCACAAGCCTAGTCACTGATTGGCTAAGCATCTACATCCACCAACTTGTCCAAGTTACCAAATGCCATCGCTGTGAAGATCATCTCAGGCACAATGCAGCAACTATAAAATAATTAGAATAAGAGCTGAAAATGATCATGAACATGCATTAAAATATATAATTAATTACATGTACATCATACTCTGTAAATATTATCTTGAACAAAGGAACGTACAGGTAAAATTCTTCACATCAGTTCGATCCCCAACCAGGAAATTCGAGTTAAAATCCATGATCTTAAATTATTACAAAATTGAAATAGTGCACTAAAGATTTCACCGTCTGGCAGTTTTTGTGTGGTCAGGTGGTGTCCAGACTAATGAACAGTAGCAGAAGCATTCTTCATAAAATACTGTACAATATTGTACCAACTGGGACTTAAAATGTCTTTATCTTCTTCCATCCAACGCTAATCATGATTCCCCTGTTCTAGACACCCTCTTTCCAACTTTCCTTCTCTGAAACATCAACATGGCATTCGATATTTTTGAATTTCAGAGTGTTGTTTTAATTAATTGTTCATCGAGCCCGACTTCGATCCCGATGTTATTGTACTATTATTCGACAGTTAAAGATTTCTAAGTAATTTTCCACAGTTTTCCAGCGCAGAAAATGGCTAAGTTACTCATTTTATCATTTTTTCCAAAGAATTCCACTACTTTCCAACCCAAAAAATGTCTAAGTCCAATTTTTTTTTCAAATTCCAAAATATTCCAAAAACTTCTAGACACACTTTTCGTGTTTGGTATAGAAATGATTGGAATTCCATGGAATTCCAAAACTTTTCCAAACCCTTTGGAAAATCTACATAAGGGTATTGAAATACATGTTATAGCAACCATTACTGAAATGAGAAAGATTATTTTTGAAAATTAAATTCCAAGTAATCTTTTACATGTGTAAGTACTCAATAGAAGATTTACCTTTTCGTATTTCGACAATTAAATTATGATGTCAAAATCTATATAAGAAGTAAAAGTTTTAAGTACGGAAAGATTTGTTTGTGATATTTCAGCAACTCTGATCTACTAAATATTCAACTTCATTCACATGGCTTTGATATTCTGAAAAATTATGATGTTTATAATACATAACATACAGTTCTGAAGTCATAAAAGTATGAAAAGAAAACCTACATGTAATACAAAGGGAATCAAATATTTCAGAAAAAAGCAAAACGTTTTTTTTTTCTCGGTTTAACGTCCCTCTCGGGAAATTTTTCCCCTGTGGAGATGCCACAACTTCCCGGTGGTGGCTGCAGATAAAAACCTATACTCGACATATTCAGAGTTATGAAAAATTAAATTCTGCGACATATAGCCTTTGAGTAAAAGTTTTTTTTACGCTTTTTAATCTAGCGTTTTATCAAGGAATAGTTTGAAGCTATTAAATGTTGCGGTTTTTCGTCACTAATTACATAATTTATTCATGTATAATTAATTCTTTAAACTCTATGTATATTTTACTTAATTTCCCCCTATACTAGTATTTCTTCTTTTCCGATAAATTGATCTATACAACATACCTAGCTATAATGATTAAATTCTAAATTTTTGTGCAGGTATATTTGAAACATAGCTACATGTGTAAATAGCCATGCAGTAAAAGAAAATTTAACCTATAGATTGGTAGACTGGTATATTAAAAAAGGAACTCTACAGAGCTGAATGTGGTAATAAAGTGAAATAAGTGACACATAATACTTTATAAAAGGAGTTTATCATCGAATGTTTTATACATTATCTATGTAAGATGTTGCTTTGTTGCCAATTTTCCACAAATAAACAAAAAATAGTTGGTATAAATTCTATTGGATACCATTATGATCGAGGATAGACGATTGAGGTTTGTCATCATGGAGCACTGAAAAAAATAATATTTCT